>NC_056526.1:7351084-7377963 GCF_019175285.1 Sceloporus undulatus | reverse complement strand
AAAAAAAAAACGTAACCCGGAACAGTTTTTTCCTATCTAATTTTTTCGTATCCCGGAAATTTCGTAAGGCGGTCATTTCGTATCCCGGGGTACCACTGTACTTTGGACCTAAGCCTCAGAAGATGGCAATGGCAAACCCTCTCTGAAGAAACATGCCAAGAAAACCCCAAGATAGGTTTGCCTTAGGGTTGCCATAAGTTGGAAACTACTTGAAGGCACAAAACCACACACACAGGCAGGCTAAGCTAAGCAGAAAATGGGCAATACTGGTGTGAAAGCCAACATTTGATTTGTTGGTCCACCTCTCTGTTCAGAGACTGGTAGCTGTACAAAGAAGCTAAACCTCTGTCTTACTGTTTCCAAGGCCCGCATGCAAGATCTACTAGAAACTGCAGTCCTGACAGCAAAAGTGACAGTGCCAAGCAAGGGAGATGGATAAGTCTAGAATATGATACAGGATCGACAATGACCACAGAGGAGATGGGCCTTCCAGCAATGCCCTAATGGGAATTGATGGAGAAGCATAGATGTGCATGCAACTACTGAATGTATAAAAATGTGGTAGGGAGGAATGTTGGACCCTGCAGTGTTTTGAAACAAATCTCATGCCTCACAAGCACATTTTATTCAGGGTTTGGAGATGATTCTCCCTCTCCCAATATTAACAAATCAATTTACAAAAAAGTCAGACAAAACACATAGAAGAAACAAAATGAAATTGACTACAAATATAAAGAAAACATACATAAAACCATTATAGCAAGTATTTATTTATTTATTATTTTGAGTATTTATACCTTACTCGTCAGCCACAAAGGGCCTCAGAGCGGCTTACATTTCTATAGCAAGTACATTTATATACCGCTTATCAGTGCATTTAAGCACTCCTTAAGAGGTTTACAATGTGTAAGCTAATTGCCCCCAACAAGCTGGGTACTCATTTTAGCAACCTCCAGAAGGATTCAAGGCTGAGTCAACTCTGGAGTCCCTGGGGTTGAACTCACAACCTTGTGGCTGTGAATGGCTGCAATACAGACCTTTAACAACTGTGCCACCAGGGCATTATCCCTTGCCCCTACTTTTCTCCCACCATTTCCATGAGGAATACAGTTCCTCATGTCAGTGTGACCCCCCAAGCATTAAATTATTTTCGTTGCTACTTCATAACTGTAATTTTGCTACTGTTTTCCGATAGTCTTAGGCAACTCCTGTGAAAGGGTTGTTCGACCCCCAAACAGCAACAGCAACAGCAATAATGATGTTATTTGCAAGAGAAATGGATTCAAATTTAACCATATTTACAGCAGACTAGTTGAATCATTAGGATGTAATATAGCAATGACTAAATTAAATCTAATTGGTTTCAAACAATTTACTCAAAGCATGAATAAGTTTGGTTCTCAAACCCAATGTTTCTATTCATTCATTCCAGTTTCATTGTTGTCCCCCTCCACTTTCCTGTGAATTTATAATAGTCTTTGGTTGATGCTGTGTTTTATCACTGTATTTTGTGTTTTATGGAAACATTTGGGCTCAGAAAAGTGGGGCTGAAATACTATCAGGTCAAGTTTATGATGCATTAACTTTTGCACAGAAATACCATCAAGAAATAAAGAAAATGCTTATAATAGCTAGGGATGGCAAGTGTTTCCTGCAGAGTTACTTTTTGGCCTCCAATTCCCAGCATCCCCCAAACAGCTTGGCCACTGGGAGTCATCCAGAAAAGTAACTTTTCCAGAAGAAACACCCCTTTCCATATCTCACAGCAGGGAGGGGACCTCCGTGACTCATGTCCCTTGTCTAAAAACAATGTCTGTTTTTTATTAGGACAACGTTGTCGTGTGCAGTTTTATGGAGATGAACTGATGAATTAATCAACTAAAACTCAAACAATGAATTCAGGAAGATTTCTTTAATGGGGTATCAGCTATTGTAAACAACAACAACAACCCAGATGCAGTTGGGCGGAAAAAAAGTGGGATTCTTTTATTTCCACCGTGCTGTCAACAATGAAATCAAATGCAGCTCTGTTTACATGCAAAGGGCAGGGTTTATTATTCTCATTCCTAAGATGACGCAGCAGCAGCTGAGACAGAACTTGGAAAGGGGAAAAGGCCACTGGCATGACACAGGGAAATGCACTGGCTTCAGCTTTCATCCATCAAGGAGCAATAAGAGGGAAATTATTATTGGCTGCTTGTTGCAGGGTTTAAGCGCTTGGTCTTCCTTTCAGATGGTTCTGACTTTTAAATAGCTTCAAGCACCCCAGTCCTAAATATCAGCACTTAGAATCATAGAGTTGGAAGAGACCCCAAGCGCCATGCAGTCCAATCCCATTCTGCCATTCAGGAATTCATAGTTCAGTGATGGTGAACCTTTTACAGACCGAGTGCCCAAAATGCAACCCAGATCCCACTTATTTATTGCAAAGTGCCATATCCCTCTGGGTTTCTAGTAAGAAACTCTAGCAAACTCTGTGCTAGGGTGACAGCATGTGTGCCCACAGAGAGGGCTCTGAGTGCCACCTATGGCATGTGTGCCATAGGTTCGCCAACACTGTCATAGTTAAAGCACTCCGGACAGATGGCCATCCAGACTTATTTAAAGAGCTCTAAAGAAGGAGACTCCACCACCCTCCAAGGCAGCATATTCCACTGTCAAACAGCTCTTACTGTAAGGATGTTCTTCCTAATGTTTAGGTGGAATCTCTTTTCCTATAGGTTGAATCCATTGCTTCATGTCTTAGTCCCTGTATAGACCAGCAAAAAGGGCCGGCTTGTGGGTTGAGTCAGGTCTGAGCATCCACACGCTCAATGCCCTAACATTGCCACTGGGACATCGTTTTGGCACGTGCCAGTCCACACAGCATGGACCATGATGACAGACCTCTGGCACTACATCCAAATGGCACAGCGCCAAAAAGGCGTCATCATGCCACATGGTGGCAGCCATGGTGCCCTTTAGAGGGTACAAAAGGAGCTGCTTTTTGCAGCTCCTTTTCCCACTCTCTAGAGGCCAGATCTGGGCCACAGAGTGCAGTTGCCGCGGCCCCGATTTGGGGCGAAAAAAGGTGGTGTCCAGCCGCCCCTTCAGGCCATTCTGTACAACCCCTTAGTCTCTGGAGCTGCAGAAAACAAGCTGCCCTCCTAAAGCCTTGTTTTGGCAGGGACAATCCTGATTAATCCTCTGTCATCCCACTGTTTCACCTTCTTTTAAAATGTCTCAGTTTCTCTGTCCTCCTCCCACTTTTCCCCTTTTGGCTCCAGCCTACTTCAATGGCTGCAAACTAAGTTCAAAAAGCAAAAACAGGCTGCATTCATTTAACTCAGCATTGGGAAGAGGAGCAGAAAAGTTGGAGTCTTGCCCTTCCCAATCAGTTAGCATATGTTGCAGTCCCATGCTGTACATTGGGATCTTCAATTTTTTTATATCTAGAGCCAAGCATATTTAAGAGGCCACAATGACTTTTGAAATACAGGAAGATCTCCCATGGGAAAGGAGTGTGGCCCCAAAGGCATGTGAAGGACCTAGGAAAAGGTTAAAATGGATGAGCTCATCATTCATTCTTCCTCCAGGTTTTTCACATATCCTTTGCACCAACAGACAGAGGAGGAGTCATTGCACCACAGTGAGTAAGCCAATATTTTATACCTATCCCCTTGCGGTGTTCTTAGATAACTTCTTTGTCCAGCTATCTTGGGGTTGTCTTAAATCCCAACCACTGTTTTGTTAATCTGAAGTAGAAACCATCAGTTGTTCTGGAATCCCATTGTTGGTTCCATGAAAAGACCATTAGGTCTTTGCTATATTGCTAGACATCACCCAAACACTAGGTAAAAGGTATAAATATCAGTGCCAACCATAGCCTCATGTGTTCACAGAGAGTTTTTTTTCACTCACTGTGTCTCCCTGAGACTTCATCTGAGACATATGCCATTTTCCATGGTCTCCTCTTCAGGACAGGTAAGTATTACCACCACCACCTACAACCCTCAATCTCCACTATCCAATTTTCGCTCCTTCATTTCGATTAGCTCTGCATGGTGTGTCTATGAATAGCTATTGTGTGTTTGGTTGCATTTGAATTGCTATGGTGTGTTTGGTTGTAAAGAGTTTGAAATATATTTTAAATTTGACTGTGCATTGTTTTTAACTTATAAAAAGTATTTAATTGTTTTTAAACTTTGTATTTATATTTTAATGATTTGCTTTTTAAAAAAACTTGTACTGCTTTAAATGTTGTTAGCCGCCTTGAGTCCCTATACTGGTAGAAAGGCAGAATAATAATAATGATAATAATATTTCTGTTTATTTCAAAATAAAACCTTTAATTCATTAAACCTACAGTCCTTTCACAGTTAGTACTGCTATACACAAGTGAATATGATCCTCAAGTTACCCAGCTTCTGGCCAAGTATCCTTTGAGTTAAATAATTCCCAAACATTTAAAGATGCTGACACTGTTGGTGGGGACCCCACCCACCCCCCGGCCAGTCCTCTCACCTTTTTGGATAACAGCAGCATCTTTTGCAGAATGATGTGCACCCTCATAGGTTTCTAAAACCAGTCTCACACTTATCAAGCACCTAGCATTTCTCAAATTCTATACAGACATTAAAAGATAATACATTATGTGTCACCAGGCTCACAGGCTAATGGGCAAAGTGCAGGATGGGGAAAGAAAGGGAAACACTGAAATAGCCATTTCTTCTTGGACCAATAAATGGGGCCAGCCTGGACCCTTGACCTGACATTCTTCCCAGAAACAGGGTGGCAGAGGGAAAAGTGTGACTCCCTTCCCTTCTGCTCTCTGATCCTTGGGTTTCACTTGTCCGTAGATGTGCCCAATATACAGACAAAGGACCAAAACGCACTGCAGAAATAATCCAGTTTGAGACCAATTTAACTGACCTGGCTCAATGCTGGGGAATTCTGTGATCTGTAGTTTTGTGAGACATTTAGCCTTCTTTCTCAGAGAGTTCTGGTTCCACGACAAAATAGAGTTCCCAGAACTCCCTAGCACAGAGCCAGGGCAGTTAAAGTGGTCTGAAACTGGATTGTTTCTGCAGTGTGTTTTGGCCCAAACTCACTGGTATAGTATAGTATAGGAGTATAGCAGTATGATACCTGTCCATGATAGAGAATCCTGGGATCTACAGTTTAGTGAGGAACTTAGAATCCTCCATAATGATATGATTAAGAGGATTGCACTAGACCTAGTCTAGCAGAGGAGTCTAACCACCCAACTACAAAACCTAGGATTGCATAAATTGGAGACATGGTATTTAAAGTGGTATCAAACTGCTCTAATTATCCAGTGTGGACATATCCCAACAAATGTAAAAAAGAAAGAGAGCAGAAATCTCCTAAGCCATTTTGGCAGTTGTTGGCCACCTAACAGACCCCATTCTGTACATCCTAGTTTTGTTATCCATCAGATTACGGTTCAGAAATCTGTTCTGCAAATGCATACAGTATTTTTTATAACTTACTAACAAATAGACATTCATGGAGTTGCAGCTGAATTATCTGTGACACCAATGCAAATATGCATCTATCTCTCTGTGTGTGTGCATGCATGCACAAGCACAGTTAGTCTAATACTGAATCTTAAAATAGCTGTGATTAAAGCAGAAGAGAGTGGGAGGCGAGCTGTGATGTCTCTCTGCTAGAGAAAAGGCAGAGGTTCTGTGAACTGAGAGATCTGTGAATGTTCAAGTCAGAACAATGTTTTATGGCCACAAGTCAGGTTTCCATTGCTGGGTTTCTGTGTACCGTAGTCACAGTCTGACTTAAAGATGCATCCATTTGTGTCATTTGGAGACTTTGCATTCATTGGCAAGATTTTTTTTTAAAAAATGCTGAGTGTAATTCATATTAGATATTCATTTATATCAAGTGAGGAATATGCAGTGTATAGGCTCCATGAATTTCCTAGGGCCTCCAAAATTAATTAATTAATTTGGGGCCTTTGGATATTTCTGTTCAGCACTATATCAGAAGGTCTCAGGGTGGTGTACAAGTAAAATTTGTTTTTGTTCTTGTTGTTGTGTGCTTTCAAGTCATTTCCAACTTATGGTGACCATAAGGCAAACCTGTAATGGGGTTTCCTTGGTAAGTTTCTTCAGAGGAGGTTTGCCATTGCCTTCCCTTGAGGCTGAGAGGGTGTGACTTGCCCAAGATCACCAAAGAGGTTTGACATCCCTTCAAATTTTGAAACATGACTGTCATGTCACCTCTTAACCTTCTTGTCTCTAAACTAAACATGCCCAACTCCCTTAGCCACTCCTTATGGGACATGGTTTCCAGACCTTTCACCATTTTAGTCACCTTCCTCTGGACACACTCCAGCTTATCAATAGCCTTCTTGAATTTTGGTGTCCAGAACTGGGCACAATATTGCAGGCGAGGTCTGTCCAAAGCTGGATAGAATGGTACTATTATCTCCCTCAGTCTAGATACTATATCCCTGTTCCTGTATCTGAGGGTTGCCATAAATCAAAAATGACTTGAAGGCACATAGCAACAACACACAACCTCTGGCTGACTCAAGTTCTTAGATATAGTAGAAAATAGCAGAAAAAAGGATGTCAAGCAGGAGGGATGCATCTCTCATGGAATGCAGTAGACTCAGCATCCCTTTCTTAAAAAGAGGCTCTTCCTAGAAGATCATCATGGCCCTACAATCTAATTTGCAGAGCTCCTTAACCAAATAGTAGGACAGACGGTGGACACAATGTTCACCAGATGCTTTGGATTCACTTGTGGTGTTGTCCCCTGCCACCCAGCCTCCATTCTGTCTTTTTTTTTTTTAAATCCTCAAACTCTTCCATCATGTGAGAATGACATAATGCTATGAAGCAGCTGATGTTCCAGTAAGTTGCTGAGACTTAGCACCCTGGTAAATCTTCTGCTAAGAGTGACTGGCAGCTATTAGCGATGACAAAGCCGGGCCTTAGGACACAGAGCAGGAAAGCAAAGGGTAAACACATTCCATTGCTTGTGGCATTTGGGATGAAAAAGAAGCCCAAAAAGAGGAATTGCACCTCAACTCCCCAAAAATGAACTTGGATGTCTATTACATTTGCATATGTTCTTGTCTATGGATAGATACACATTTATTAGTAAAAGTGTTAGAAAGACGACTACAGTACTCATCACTGTGATGTCAGCCCAGCTGGCCAATTTGAACAATGCTGCACCACTACATGTGGCCACCATCGTGACTTATGTGGAGCCAGTTGGGGAACATAATATTGGAGATTAGACCCAGATGTAGGGCCAGTGGAAACAGGACCCATGACTTTCCAAATGTCACCCAGTGGGTTTCCATGACCAAGAACAAGTTCAAACCCTGGTATCCCAGGGTCCTAGTCCAACACTCAAACTGCCACACCATGTTGGCTCAAGGATTTGGCAGGGAGAAATCCAGAACTCCCCAGCCAGTATGACTAGTGGTTATGCAGACTGGGGGGACTATAGAAATAGTTGTCCAAAAAGGTAAGTTTTCCAAGGGACATACCAACCAAATATTCCCTAGAACTGAAAATGATTGTATGGTCTCTTTCTTTTTTGGGTCCTTTGTTGTGGTTGTGGTGGTTATTTGCAATTAAGTTGACTTTCACATATGGGTGAACCTATGAATGAGAGACCTCTAAGGTCATCAACTGCCCTGCTCAGATCTTGTAAACTTGGGGCAACCATGGCTTCCTTGAGTAAGTCCTGGTGCGTTGTGTGCCTTCATGCCATTTTAAACTTACTGTGACTCTAAGGTGGACCTATGATGGGATTTTTTGGCAAGATTTGTTCAGAGAAGGTTTGCCTTCATCTGATGCTGAGAGAGTGTGACTTGCCCACCATCACCCAGGGGGTTTCATGGCCAAGATGGGAATCGAATCCTGGTCTTCAAAGTCGCAGTCCAAAACTCAAACCATTACACCACGCTGGCTCATCAACAGCCCTGCAAAAGTCTTGCAAACTGAGGACAACCATGGCTTCTTTGAGTGAGTCCTATTCCCTGTAAAATCTTTTTTCTTTTAGTAAATGTGTAAATCTAGTTCTGTTTCAAGTATGTGTATATGTCTCTGCTTAGCACAAATAGCACAAGAAGACAAAAATCCAAACACTCCAGAAATACATTTGGTTTTAACAGGTAGGCCAGAATGGAAAAGTAATTGAAATTGTTGTACTAGATGAACGTTCTGTTCTTTATGTTCTAGAGCAAAGTACAGTGTGGTATTTGGAAGATAAAAACCATGCCGACAAAGTCTGGTTTTTATCACAATAAAACAGAGACAAGGAACAGACTCTTTGCTACAGTTCCCAAATCCCTCCAGCTGCCTGTCCAATGATTTCACTGGTTGCAGGATTCTGGGAATTGTGGTTTCTAAACCTTATTCTGGATAAGAATGTGCTATAATGGCATACCCATTTTACCTTTTTAACTGTATTTTTATTCTTTTAATAAGTAATCTATTTTAATATTATAACAATTTAATTCTGTTTTAATGTATCACTTTTCTATGTTTTTAACTATATTGTTCTTTTAATGTGAGCTGCTCTGGGTCCCAGATCTGAGAAAAGAATGAGATATTCATAAATAAATAATTTAACAACAACAACAGCAACAACCCTGCCATTGTCCGGATTTGGCAGGGACACTCCCTTATAAATCCTCTGTCCTCCCATTTTTTCAGCTTATTTTTAAATGTCCCAGTTTCTCTCTCCTCCCTCTTTCCATCTTTGTGCTCAGCTTACTATAACTGTTCCAAACTGTGCTCAAAATACAATAGTTGTTTTCATGCAACACAAGCTGCATCTGCACTGCAGAATTAATGCAGTTTGACACCACTTTAGCTGCAGTGGTTCAAATGCTATGGAATTGTGGGATTTACAAGTTTGTGAGATATTTAGTCTTCTGTGTCAGGGAGCTTTGGTGCCACAACAAACAACAAATCTCAAGATTCTGTGGCAGTTAATTGATGTTGTCTGGCCGTGTGTGCCCAGTTTTCATCTGTGAAATGTTAGAGCAGTGATGTCCAAACTCTGGCCCTCCAGATGTTTTGGACTTCAGCTCCCAGAATCCCAGACCATTAACCAAGATGGCTTAGGCTTCTTCTGCGAGCTGAAGTCCAAAACACCTGGAGGGCCAGAGTTTGGACATCACTGCGTTAAGTGCATGCAATGACTTCAAATGACTCTGGGAACTGGAATCCCAAAAAGTAATTTTCCATACTCTGCAATTATCAAAGGTAGGGATCAATGCACAATGTTGCCCTCTGAGTGTGATAGATTGCAACTCCCATGACCCTGAGCCAGCATAGCCAATGGTGGAGAAAACTGGGCGCTGCAATCCGACAATGTCTGGAAGACTGCCCATGACAATCCTGGATCTAGAGGGAAACACTAGTAAGGCAAGAAGACACATCGACAGAACAGGAGTATTTTTGTAATATTTTGACACCTGGGGTGCAAAATGTTGTGTGCAAGGGTGCATCTACGCTGTAGAAACAATGCAGTTTGACATCACTTTAACGGCCATGGCTCAATCATATGGAATCCTGGGATTTATAGTTTTGTGAGGCACCAGCACTCTTTGGCAGTGAAGGCTAAAGATCTTGTAAAATTCCAAATTCTAAGATTTCATTGGATGGAGCTGCAGCACTTAAAGTGGTGTCAAACTGCATTATTTCTACAGTGTAGATGCACCCCAAGACTCAGGTTGCTACTGTTCTGTTCCCTTGGGGTTTTTGCCAGAAAAAGAACGAGGAACTAACTGTTCTGAATCTGACCTCTGCTGTACTTTAGCACCACAGAGAGGCTCAACAGGGGATGGGACAGGTATACCTCAGTGAACCAAGCAGGTGAGTTCCAGGGCATTATTACTTTAACAGAGGCAGAAATAATGTGGAATGAACAGATAAGTTCCTAGAGCATGAAACAGAAGAAAAGTTCAATTTTTTTGGGTGGACGTTCTATTGTAAACTAACAATACCTGTACAGACTTGTGAAATGAAACATCTATATCAGGTAAATTGCATAAGTAAATAAAACCATGTTGAACTTTAGAGATCAGCTCCCCCCCCCCCTCCAGTGGATCCAGGTTTTATCTTTCCTCACTCTCCACTTTTCTTACATTTTCTATTTTTGTGGCCAAACTCTAGGCCTATCCTTTTTCTCAACATGCCTGGGCTAGCTAATGAAGCAGGTTTTTTTCTTCTCCCTCTTTCTCTCTGGGTGGACCCACACTGCAGAAATGAAGCAGTTTGACACCACTTTAACTGCCATAGTTCCATCCCATGGATCTGTAGTTTGGAGAGGCCCCAGTCCTCTTTGACAGAATACCTCACCAAACTACAAATCCCAGCATCCCATAGCTTTCTCCTCACCTTCCCACCAGGGCCCTCCGTTCTGGTAGTCAAGGCCTGCTGTCACAGCCCAGGATTTCCTCTGCCCCATCCCGGATTCGCCCCTTTTCACTTGCTGCCCCTCACTCCTGGAACCTTCTTCCCCCACAAGCAAGAGCCATCACTTCTTTAACCAGCTTCAAAACGGAGCTGAAGACCATCCTGTTCAGAGAAGCGTTCCCAGGCATTGCATAATTGTCACTTGCTTTTTGTTGTTCTTTTGTTGTCTGTTTTATTGAATCATTTCCTGTATTGCTATGTATTTTATATGTATTATCCTACTAGAGAGGCCCCTTCCCCACCACCTTTCCCTTCTCCTTTTGTGTCATGTCTTTTTAGATTGTAAGCCTGAGGGCAAGGAACCGTCCAATTAAAAAGATTGTAGCGCTGTGTAAATTTACAGCGCTTTATAAATAAAGCTTAATAATAATAATAATAATAATAATAATAGTTATCTCAATATGAATTTTTTTTTCAACATAGTGTAGAGCAGGGGAGCATGGAAAAACAGTCAGCTCTCCATATCCACAGATTCTTTATCCACGGATTTAACCATCCATGGCTTGAAAATATTTTGTAAAAATATAAATTCCCAAAAGCAAATCTTGTTTTTGCTATTTTATATAAGGGATGCCAATTTGTCGTTGTATTTAATGGGACTTGAGGATCCACAAATGTTGATATCCATAGGGAGTCCTGGAACCAGACCCGAATGGATACCAAGGGCCCACTATATGTGAACCCCAGTTGTTATTTACTGTCAAGTTGGCTTGGAT
Organism: Sceloporus undulatus; assembly: GCF_019175285.1. Lineage (NCBI taxonomy): Eukaryota > Metazoa > Chordata > Lepidosauria > Squamata > Phrynosomatidae > Sceloporus > Sceloporus undulatus. The sequence continues at coordinate 7,366,781 of NC_056526.1, read as the reverse complement.
GTATGGTAACCCTTGAATGAGAGACCTCCAAGAGCTCCAGCCATCAACTTGCAATGCAGACTTTCTCTTTTGCTACTGCCTTTCACTTTATAATCGTCTTTTCTAATGAATCACATTTTTGCATGGTATGTTCAAAGTATGACAGCCTCACTTTAGTCAGTTTGGCTTCTAAGGAGAGTTCAGGCTTGATTTGCTGTAAGACTCATTTAATGTGAGTCATGTAGTGTACAATCCAAACACATGCATGTCACCATCCTGTAAGGATGAGGCTGCAGAAAAAAGACATGGTGTGATGTAAGAATGGAAAGAATATTCCTTATTGTTTATTTCTTGGTAGAATAAGTTTACCTGATAGTCAGGAAACCCTATTGGGGAAGAATAATAAACTTTTAAATTTAATTTATATCCCGCCAGACAAATCTGATTTCTTTCTTTGATAAAATTACCAGCTTGGTAGATGAAGGGAATGCTGTGGATATAGTATATCTTGATTTCAGTAAGGCCTTTGACAAAGTTCCCCATGACATTCTTGCAAACAAGCTTGTAAAATGTGGGCTAGACAAGGCAACTGTTACGTGGATTTGTAGTTGGTTGACCGGCCGAACGCAAAGGGTGCTCAACAATGGCACCTTTTCATCCTGGAGAGAAGTAACCAGTGGAGTCCCACAGGGCTCTGTCCTTGGCCCAGTTTATGGTTTTTTTCTGTGCAGAAAAAAGAGGCTTTTGGAACACTTTTGGATGCCTGAGCATGGAGAAAATACTGTACAAAATTTTTCTTTTTCTCTCACATCAGAGAGAAATATACAGTAATTATTTGTCTCTGCATGAAAGAATGAAATAATCAAGGATGGATGTCTGCTAGTCTGGCCCATGTGTAACTGAAAACAAAGAAGTGCTGGAAGGAAAATTGTCTTCAAAAACAAAATAAAACAGGCAGCTCAAAACAAGGTGGCTGAGCCCACGCCCTGAAAAGTGTCACCCTCCAGCAGCTGTTGTGTAGCTGTTGCCCTTGAAGCTGAACACAACAAACAGAGGCCCTGCCAACAAGGTCTTGCTAAAGAGGCGCTTTGGTCCAGAGGTCTGCTGAATATCAGTCCATGGAAGGGATTCAAGGAGAAATGTTGACAGAGCAGCTTCATACTAGGTGCATTTCCTTCCAAGAAGTCACTTACATTTTGTAATTAGCTTGTGGATGCTGTCCCATGTGAAGATGACTGTTTGGTTATCAGTGTAGAATCATAAAATTGGAAGAGACCCACAAGGGCCATCCAATCCTGCCCACTGACATGCAGGAACTCACAACCAAAGCACCCCTGACAGATGGCCATCCAGCCTCTGTTTAAAGACCTTCAAAGAAAGAGACTTCACATTACTCTGAGGCAGAGCCTTCCACTGTTGAATAGTTCTTACTGTCAGAAAGATCTTCCTAATGTTTAGGTGGAATCTCTTTTCCTGTAGTTTGTATCCATTGCAACATGTCTTGGTCTCTGGAGCAGCAGAAAACAAGCTTGCTCCATCCTCAATATGACACCCCTCCAAATACTTAAACAAAGCTACTGTATCAGCTCTTAACCTTCTCTTCTCCAGGCTAAACCTACTCAGCTCCCTAAGTCGCTCCTTGTAGGGCTTTATAGTTTTGAGATTCTTCACCCTTTTGGTTGCATTTGCATTATCTCCCATGTTTCTTGCAAAATTGGGACGTGAGGCGATTACAGCTGGTATAAACAAAAGGAAAACTGTTAGAAAATGAATAAAACTCTCTGCACTCTCTCGCCCTCATTCTCCCTTAACCTCACCTCTCTGCCCTATGCCTTACCCAACATGTTGATGAAGGAGAAACCCTTTCATAATTTTAAGAAAGATTGGGAATTGTTTATTACCTTTCTACAGTTTCATTGGGGCCACACACTGATTTTAGGTTTTGCAGATTAAACACAGGTTGTATGCTGTAGAAACATAAATATATTATTTTAAAGGAAGGATAGTAAATTGTGGAATATAGTCATCAGTAAGGGTTGGGAAGTCAGTAATGTTACTATTGTTTGTTTTTGTTGCTTTGAAGTGTTTATAGTTTTGTTGTTGTTATGTATGTATATATGTATATTTTAGATATGGAGATTATTGCACTGCTTTTTTCCTGATCTGGGAAGGGGCAGAGACCGGGATGGGACCATGTGTTATCGCACGCATCCTGTACCGGATCAGGTCTTCTCCCATTACTTTGCTAAGAATGGACAAATCTCGTTTTTAGCAAAGTACAGGAGAAGTCCTGATCTGGTACAGGATGCCTCCGATGTGGGCACAGAGCTGTGTGATAACACACGGTCTCAACCCATGCCCAGATAGGGAAAAAACAACCAGTGCGATAATCTCCATAGAGACAAAATATATGAATTCTGACAGCAAACAGACCAGTAGTCAATGAAGCTGTTTCAACAAGGCAGTTAAATACTCTATAACCACCCCAGTCAACAATCTAGATGCAGCATTTTGAACCTCCTAATGTTTCTGAACCTTTTCTAAAGGTAACTCCACATTACAGTAATCCAACAGGGATGTAATCAAGGCATGTGTTATTGTGGCTGGATTTGACTCTTCCAGAAACAGACAGGGTGACTAGATGTCCTCATTTTCCAGGACATGTCCTACATTTCAACCTTCTGTCCAGGGGAAATTCCATTTTGAGCATAACTAAAAAGCCCATTGAGTAACACCTTCCTGTTCCCCTTTGAGAAATATGTTTACTTGGCAGCCTATCCTTGCTGCAAATAGGGGGATAGGATGGGTCCTTTTAAAAGTTCTTTTTTCCTAGGAGCGGCAGCAGCTGACTTGCACCCAGAGCTAAGGACAAGTTTGTTTCTTGGAGGGGAAAAGGACAGCAAATGTGGTGTTAAGCAATGGGCTACATGAGGACACAATGCAAATGTTCAAAGGGTTCTTTTCCCCCTTAATTTCAAGCACAATGGACAAATGAATGGAATAATTTAAATATAGATTCAATCAAGGGTTTGTTGATAATCAAGTACCATTTTAAGCATTCGCCTTGCTGAAAGTTCAGTAAGTATACTGCAAGCCAACAGGCATTTTAATCAAGATAAATTCATCAGAAAAATATGGTTGAGACGTACAGAATACAATAGGGTTTATGTAACATAGCTCTGAATAATCCATATGAAATTAATTTATAGTTATATGCATGTTCTTAGCTTTTATTTTGGAATGTCCTACATTTTTCTTGAATGTTCTACATTTTGTGGTGCCTTGTCCTCTTTTGAGATTATGACATCTGGTCACCCTGGACACACCTGACCTACTAGTTTTAATTGTGCAAATGCAGTCTTGGCCACTGCTGAAATCTGGGTCTCTAGGCTCAGGGATGAGTCCAAGAACATGCCCAAACTGCAAACCTGAGATTTCAGAGGGAGTGTAACCCCATCCAGCACTGTCTGGATCCTTATTCCCTGATCTGCCTTCCGACTGATCAGGTGTATTTCTGGATTAAGCTTCAATTTGTTTGCCCTCATCCAGTCCGTTAATGACAACAGACACTGGTTTAGTACTGGAACAGCTTCCTTGGAGTTAGAAAGGAGAGACAGAGCTGAATGTCATCATCAGCAGCATTCTGATGCATGTACTGCCTGTCCCACCAACCTGCCTTGAGACTGGGGCAAGCTTATACAGAGGGATATGGCCCATGCCTGCTAGCCCAGTGGCAGAACTTGGATGCTTTGCCTTTTGGGGATTGCAGCTCACAGTGTCCACCAGCCAGCATAGTTTGGAGGATTTGGAGAGTTGGTAGTCTTACATTTTAATATTTCCCAGCTCTGTTTAGTGGCCGAACCAAACAGATACCATAATGGTAGAATTCAGAGATATAGCCATGTTAGTCTGTAGAATCAGTATGTAGAGAGATCTTGTACCACCCTTGAGACTAAATGAAATAAAGAGATTGGCAGCAGGAGCTTTTGTAGACTTCAGTCTACTTCTTCAGATGCACATACATCTGAGGAAGTAGATTGAAGTCTACAAAAGCTCGTGCTGCCAACTTCTTTATTTCATTTAGTCTCAAGGGTGGTACAAGATCTCTCTACATACCAACAGAAGCCAGTTAGAGGTAACAGTCAGAGCTCTGAAGCCAAGCAGAGAATAGCTTCTCCCTTTTGATTCTGACCCATTTCTTTGTCATTTGGCTCTTTTCCCCAGGGAGCAGAGGAAACCAAAATCCTGCAACTTTGGCTCAGCTCCTGAGATTTGACAACCCTGCACCTGAGCCTAAAAGGCTGTGAGCCTGTGACTGCGATATCCCCTGCTGTCTCTGAGGGACAGAGCTGCCGATGGATGTGATTCTCATCCACGGGAGTTACTCATATCATATGCATCACATGGGCAACCGTGAGTCAGCTCAGCTGTTGGTGAAAGCATGAGCCAAGGCTATGAAATCCATTCGAATAACCAGGCCAAGCTCCAAGAGCCAACGCTGCACGGGAGGCCAGAAAGGGGAGATGACCAACATCGACAGGCTTGCAGCACCGCTGATGTAAAAATTTAGACAGGCAAGACAGGAGGGTGGGGGAGCATACCAAGGCAAGGAATGAGGGGCACACACAGCTTGGAAAGTGCAGAAATCTAGTGACAACTGGTGACTTCTATGTCCGTAGGGTGTTGAATACATTTCAGGCTTCAATTCAAAATTTAAAGGAGTTCTCTAAGAGAACCAACTCTATTCCCAAAATAAGGTCAGACCCTTATATTTAAAAAGTTTAAAGTTTAAACCTAAAATGTATTACCTTCCACATGGAGAAATCTGCTGTTACTGCGAAAAACAAGCAAGCAAAATACTTAGAAAATGGAATTAAATGTGAAGGGGGGGATCTATTAAAAATTCCTGTGCAATTCCCATGAAAATTAAAATTAAAAATTAATTGGAAAATATTACTTGTTGCACTAATAATTTGATTTTGCTCCTACTCATTTTGTTACTTTTCTAGCAGTAGTAGTAGTAATAGTAGTAGTAGTAATAGTAGTTTTTTTTTAGTTCTCAGGATATGTGACCATGTTCTGGAAGAGTTTATTCCTGACGTTCTACTAGTATGTCTGGCTGGGATTTTCAGATGCTGTCAAAATGTCAGGAATAAACTCTTCCAGAACATGGCCACATAACCCAAAAAACCCACAAAAACTATGGATGCTGATTGTGAAAGCCTTTGACATCACAATAATAATAATACAGGGTAGTTGTAATCACAATGATATCCCATTTTTTCTCTAATATTGAGACTCAAGGCAGGTTTGTTGTTTTTGTTGTTAACTGCATTCAAGTCAATCTTGACTCATGGTGACCCTGTGAATGAGATATCTCCAAAATCCCTTGTCCTCTATCAGTCTGCTTAGTTTCTGGCCCATAACCTCCATGACTAAGTCTAATCATCTGACATGTAGGAGTCCTCCCTTTCTACTACCTTCTACCTTTCCCAGCATTATTGTTTTTTCCAATGAGTCGTGCCTTCTCATGATGTTGCCAAAGTACAACAGCCTCAGTTTCATCATCTTGACTTCCAGGAAAATTTCAGGCTTGATTTGTTCAAGAACCCATTTGGTTGTCTTTTGGGCTGTCCATGGTGTCTTTAGCATTCTTCTCCAGCACCAGATCTCATATGAGTTAATCTTCTTTCTGTCTGGTTTCTTCACTCTCCAGCTCTCACATCTGTACATGGTGATGGGGAATACCATGGTTTGGAAAATTCTGACTTTAGTGCTTAGTTGTATACTCTTTAGGGTCTTTTCTAGTTCTTCCATGGTTGTCCTTCCCGTTCCTAGTCTTCTTGTCTCTTGGGTGCATTTTCTATTCTGATCAATGTTTGATCCAAGGTAGGGGAGCTCTTTTACTGTTTTGATTTTTTCATTGTCTGGGTTGAATTTATGTAGATCCTCTATGGTCATTATTTTTGTTTTCTTTATGTTCAGTATTAAGCTTGCCATTGCACTTTCTTGTTTGACCTTCTTTATTAATTGTTCTAAGTCTGTAATGTTTTTGCTAGGAATATGGTGTGATCCACATATCTCAGATTGTTGATATTCCTTCCTCCTGTCTTCATTCCTCTTTCTTCTCAGCCTAAGCCTGCTTTTTGTATGATATTTTCTGCATACAAGTTGAAGAAGGAGGGTGATAGAATACAGCCTTGCCTGATTTTTTTGCCTATTGGGAACCATTCTGTTTCTCCATGTTGTTGTGTGCCTTTCCGACTTATGGCAATGCTAAGGCAAATCTAGGGTTCACTGGGCCTAAGCGTGTGTGAGACACCCAAGATCACCAGTGGGTTTTCATGACCAAGCAAGGAATCAAACCCTGGCCTCCAAAGTCACAGTCCAATGCTCAAATCACTACACCATGCTTGCCATCAGGTGTGTATGCTACCCATCTCTAATTTGGTGTCATCTGAAAATTTTCTATTCCATCATCTAAGTCTGTAGTTGAGAACCTAGGCACGCAAAGCCATTTCTGAAGGCATGCAGAGAGATGGGAGGGCAGGGGAAGAATAGGAACAGGCGCAGGTCTGTTCCTCCTCCTGGGCCTTCAGTTGTATCCGGGGAAGTCCTGCCCCTGGAAGTCCCACTCCCAGAAGGCAGAAGTCCCCTGGAGGTTCCCTGAGTAACACCAGGTGCAGGAATGCCTTTGAGTTTGGGCACTCGATCTGTAAAAGGTTCCCCTTCACTGATCTAAGTCATTTATGAAGATGTTAAATAACACCAACCCGGGGCAGAACCTTGTGGAAATCCAACCAATTGGTTTTCCTTTTCTGTGGATCATGGTGCCCTCTTGGTGAGAAACAGACCAACTCATTAAAGCCAGGGACCAGGGATGGAGCCAGTGTCTGAGCTTCAATACAAAATGGAAGCCCAGATGATGATCCACCTTCTGCATTGTAACCAGCAAAAAAAGAGCCTTTATTATATCTACTAAGCAAACAGAACAGCCTGTGGGACCTGTGTTGTCCCTCTTCCTGGGCCTTGAATTATTTAATGTCCTGGAGGAGCACATGACCCCAGCTGAGCAGGCTATCTGGAGAGCAGGAGCCTTTGATGCAGTAATGGGAAATTTCCATTCTTTTGCTCTGAGAGCTTTGCAGAGGTGTTGGCGGGGAAGATAGAAAGAACTCAGACAAAACCAAAATGCTACTGAAAATGCCACACTGCACAAAACTACTTCCTTTCCCAGGAAATTTCCACACTGAAATCTTTTGATCCATCGGCCGGTTTTAAAGTAGACAATGAGTTCTCAGAAACTCTTCAGAATACATTTTTGGTGGTTTATATTTCATATCCTGCAACATTTCCCATGGGACATATATGGCCAAGCAACATGGCTGAAGTAAATATCCCCCAGAAGACTTCAGCGTACGGGACAGAGGCAATCCCATAGGTAATCTGAACCGAAACCTGGAATACACTCCAGGTTTTAAAGGGGTTATGCAATAGGCTGGGCCACAGTCCCCCAATGAATTCAGTACCACTGGAGAGCTTCTTTAAAGCGGGGTGGGCAGAATGTGGACTCTGGGCCACACCTGGCCCCTGAATCCTACCTGCCCAGAGATTTCAAGGCCCTCAACTCTTAATTTTTAAAAAAATCCTGCTAATTTTTGGATGATTCTCTCCCTCCTTGAGAAAATTGGCCAGTTTAATTAAAAACAAGCATAAATATGGTGGTTTATTTCCCTCACTTCTCAGAGCCCCCACCATTAACAAAAATGATACCCAAAGTGATACAAGATCAATTTTGGCGCACCAGAACACAATAATGTGTGGGATTGTACAGGGACTGAAATTGGCCTCTTTTCTCTGCAGTTGACCAGACTTGCTTTAAAATTATTCAAACCCCAGGAAATCAAACTACAGGGAAAGACCTTTGCAGAACAGTAAGAGCTGTTCAATAGTGGAAGATGCGGCTTCGGAGAGTGGTGGAGTCCAGGGTGACTAGGCATCCCCCTTTTCCAGGACATGTCCTACATGTCAACCTTCTGTCCAGGAGGAATTCCAAAACGTCCTCCATTTTGAATAGGATTAAAGTGCATAAATTTGTATTTGTCTTAGTGTTTTTAACTTTTCCCCAGGGAGGCCAGAATGGCTCCCTCCTTGTTCACTTTCCGCCAGCAGGCAAAGACCTTCATCTTCAGACAGGCTTTTAAAGCGAAAGGTTTTTAAAGATCGGGCTGAATGTCGTATTCTTTTAAAGTATTTTCAACACATTTATCTTTTTAACTCTATTTTATTTTTGTATGCAATCTGTTTTAATATTGTAATACAGGTAATTTGTTTTAATGTAATAATTTAATTGTTTTAATGTAATATTTTTCTGTTTTTAAATGTACTGTTTTTAATCTTGTAAGCCATTTAAAGTCCCATTTTGGGGAAAGGGCAGGATATTATTATTATTATTATTTGGTCATGCCCTACATTTTTCTTGAATGTCCCACATTTTGTGGTCCCTGTCCTCCTTTGCGGTGAGGACATCTGATTACCCAGGGTGGAGTCTTCTTTGGTTGCTTTTGGTTGCTGGATGGGCATCAGTTGGGAGTGCTTTGATTGTGTATTCCTGCATGGCAGAATGGGGTTGGACTGGGTGACCTTTGGGGTCTCATCTATCTCTATGATTGGGAAGGTTCCTTTATTTTTTGGCCTAGCGCTCCCAGAATTTCCCAGTTAGCTTGGCCACTAGCCATATTGACTGGAGAATTCTAGGAATGATTTGTTAAAAATCAAAATTTTGCACAAGTCAAAGTGAATTACCCCAAGTTATAGTATGGACATTGTAAAAGGTTTCTACTAGAATAATTGCAGTCCAAAAAAGGAATTTTCTAAGCTCAGTCTTAAAACCAACACTGGTGAGGTGGTTTGACAAAATATATCATGTGCATATTGCTGATGAAATTGGGTTGTGTAGGGAAAACAAGTGTGGTTACAGCATGACATCCTGGCGATGCAGGGCTTTAATTTTTGGGTTGTCTCATATAATAGCACAATAATATAACTACAGTATGTATAGTATAACAGAGACCATAACCAACTGAGGGGTAATCTCTCTCCATGGCACAGTCACTTGCCTTTTCCCCAAAAGAAAGGAAAGAAAACAAAAGTTGGCACAGATCTACAATAGATATCTTCTACAGGCTAATTTGAAGAATCTAAGGAAAACATGGGTGTATCCACACTGCAGAATTAAAGCAGTCTGACACCATTTTAATGTTTATTTTATTGTATTTTATTTACTTCGTTTGTATGCCACCTTTCTCCCAGAAGGAACCGCTGCCAAGTGTCTATCTTACAGAATCCTGGGATTTGTAGTTTGGTGAGGTGTTAAGCCTGGTCTATCAAAGAGTTCTGGTGCATCATTGTTGTTGTTTTTGCTGTGTGCCTTTAAGTTCTTTCCATCTTATGGCAACCCTAAAGCAAACCTTTCATAGGATTTTCTTGGCAGGATTTGTTCAGAGGTGGGTTGCCATTTCCTTCCCTGAGGCTGAGAGAGTGTGACTTGCCCAAGATCACCCAGTGGGTTTCCATGGCAGAGCCAGGATTCGGACCCTGGTTTCCCAGTGTCCTAGCCCAACACTCAAACCACTATGCCACACTGGCCCTCAGCAAATTACCAATCTCAGGATTTCGTAGGACAGAATCACAGTAGTTAATGCGGTATCAAACTGCTTTCATTCTGCAGTGCGGATACACAGTCAGAAACCGAGGAAGAAAATCTTATATTGAAGGGGATGCTCACTGGCACTCAAATGGTCCAGTGTGCACCTGTGTACTGTTGTTGGTGTGAATGTTTGTGTTATTTTCTGAGACAAAGGGATAGTAATAGCAGTGAGGTCAGCCAGTTCTTAGTCAGAATGGAGGTGAGATAAAGTTCTAGTTAACGGTGACATAATCCCTTTTCCCCATATCCTTCCATCTTCTGGCTAGCTCATGTTTTTCCTGGAAAACTGTCTGTGTGATATGCTAATTGCCATTAACGTTGTCATACAGGCGACACACACACACACACACAGCAAATCTGCACAGCTTGGATGGCTTGCTAATGTATTGACATGACAGAGGGTCGGACTCCAGATGGATGTCCTTACAACCCAACCCATAGCTGGATTATCAGTGGGGCAGTTGGAGCAATTGCTGCAGGTTCCTTGGTGGTTAGGTGACCCATGCAACCATTGGCACTGTTGTTGTTGTTGCTGCTGTTGTTGTTGTTGTGTGCCTTCAAGTCATTTGTGAATATGCCTGTCAACTTATGGTGACCCCATGGGTTTTCACAGCCTAGGACTACTCAGAAGTGGTTTGGTCAGTTCCTTCCTCTGAAATAGAGCCCACAGCACATGGTGTTCATTGATGGTCTCCCATCCAAGTACTAAACAGGGCTGACCCTGCTCAGCATCCAAAACCAGACAGGATCTCTGCCTTTACATAGTATGTATATAGACTGGAGACCTGGAGGAATTCAAAGATATAGCCGTGTTAGTCAGTAGAATCAGTATGTACACACACCCTTACATTTTTCCTGGTCCTGACCTTTCTTTCTTTCCTTCCTCAAGCCAATAATTCATCTTGTTCATTAGCTGGGACCTTGTTTTCCCTTCCGCTGGATCTCATTCAGTTGTGTTTCTGGAATATAACACAGCAGCTGCTGTTCTCCCTCTTAACCTCTTTCTCTCTCTCTCTCTCTGCTGTTCCCTCCTTGCTTTGGTGACTGGCAATGCAAAAACCTGCGTCACTTCTAGATGTTTCTGCCTCTTGCTCTGGCTGCCTCTGAAGAAGATGAGAAGGGAAGATGTCCTGTATCAAAGGCAGGGGAAACAACTTGGTTAACTTTGTTTTCTTGTAATATTGATATGTGTCTTGCCTTAAGGAGACATGTCTGTTTCCCTGCATGTTCACACATTGAAATGAACACACACACACATATGCGTGCGAATGCTTTGCCAGTCCTCTTAGGAAAGCTACAGAGCAACTGCTTGTTTTGTTAATGAGGGACACAGCTTGCAATAAAATCTGTGTTTAATTTCTCTCAGGTCTTAGCAATTGCTGGTCCTGGGACACAAATGTTTCCCTCTTCCGCATGACAGCAGGGGGGTGAGGGTCTGTGGATGAGTTCATCTTTCCCTCTTTATTTCCTAAGAAGCTTCACAGCTGGATTTGAGCCTAGGATTCCCCAGTCCAGTCCTGGACAGATACTCTTTATAGCTACAATGCATTGGGTTCCTCATCTTCTCTGTCTCCCAGCTGAAAATAGGTCTATTTTATATGTAGTTGCACTGGCACAAATAGAAGGAAGGAAGGAAGGAAGGAAGGAAGGAGAGAGAGAGAGAGAGAGAGAGAGAGAGCTCTTTTATTCCTTTCCTTTGTTTATTCATATTCCATTTTGTCCCTTTCCCCCTCCCTTTATCCATTTATCCTTTTATTCCTTCCCCCTTCCTCCTTATTTTATTTCTTCTTCCTTTTCCATTTTCTTCTTCCTTTTCTCCTTCCTTCGCTTTGTGCCTTCAAGCCATTTCCCACTTATGCTGACCCTCAGGTGGACCTATCAAGGGGTTTTCTTGGCAAATTTCTTCAGAGGGGGTTTGCCATTGCCATCCTCTGAGGCTGAGAGTGTGACTTGCTTAAGGTTACCCAGTGGGTTTACATGGCCAAGCCAGGATTCGGGTCCTAGTCTGACACTCAAATCACTACTCCATGGGGCTCTTCCCAGTGGGCTGATACTGGTCCTTGCACAGAGGGGCCTGGGCAATTTATTTGCAGCCTTGCTTGTTTGTGTGTGAAACAGACCTTAGAGTAAGCACAAGGCTATTGTAAGAGTGGAAGTCTGCTCCGCAATTGTTGCAGGGACAGTGTTATTAAAAAATTATTTAGCTAACAACTCTGTCTGCTCTGATTGTTATATAAAAATGAAATAGATATTTTATATGATTCTAGTGCCCATTTGGCTGTTGTCTTGTATTTATTGAGTCCCAGCCTGCATCCGCATTACCAAAATAATCCAGCTTGACACCACTCCAACTGCCAAGGCTCAGCACTAAGGAATTCTGGGAACTGTAGTTTTGTGAGACATGTAGCCTTCTCTGTGAGAGAGCTCTGATGCCACAACAAACTACAGTTTCCAGAATTCCATAGCATTGAGCCATGGGAGTTGAAGTGCTGCCCAACTGGCTTATTTCTGCAGTGCGGATGCAGCCCCACTGAACCTAATGAGGCTTACTTCTGAGTAGATGTATACAGAATTGCACTTTGTGAGGACTATTTTGCTATGCTAATAACTCATCCAAACTGTCAGATTTTGGTAAAAATGTAAGCATGTGAATTACAAATAATTCCTTATTGGACAAATATCAAAGCGGGTTGAATGTAAATGAGCTCAGTTCAACTCAAGTCATGTTTTTGTTGTTGTGTACCTTCAAGTCATTTCCAATTTAAGCCTGAGGTGAATCTATCACTGGGTTTTCTTAGCAGAATTTGTTCAGAAGGGGTTTGCCCTTACCTTCCTCTGAGAGAGTGTCTTCCCCAAGGTTGCCCACTGCTGAGTGGGGATTCGAACCCAACTCTCCCAGTGTCCCTGTCGGACACTCAAACCACTACACCACACTGGGTCATGCAATGAAAATAAATTCCTAGGTTCAGAATGAGCTGAGAGATACCCTACTCTTTAATTCTTTGTTGTTTGTACCTGGCTCTAAATAATGGCTCTTGGCATTCTAGTTTGAAAAGGAACACAAACCTGGTAAGTCAATACCTGGTGTAACCACTAGAACTGTGAAATCTGCAATTTCTATGTAAATTTCTGCTCTTGATTGGCAAGAAGTTTTGACCTTTAAACTTCTTGGAAAGGCGACTTTGCACTTTTTGATCTTGCTGACATAAGAAGACAAGAACAAAATTAAAGTAATGCCTGATGCAAAATTCCTGGAGGAGGCTGCTGAATACTTTCCAGTGTCTTTCCAAATGAATCACAATTGGGCTTTGAACCCTGTGCAAATTATCAAGGAACCTAGGAAGATGGACGACTGGGATTTTTGTGCGGCAGAATATAAAGAATAAATGGGACCCTGATGGCATGGGAAAGGAGAACCAGCGTGGCATACTGCAGTGATGGTGAACCTTTTTGAGGCCGAGTGCCCAAACTGAAACCCAAAGCCCACTTATTTATTGCAAAGTGCCATGTCCCTCTGGCTTTCTAGTAACAAACTCTGGCAAACTCGTGCTGGGACGATGGCACATGTGCCCACAGAAAGGGCTCTGAGTGCCACCTCTGGCACGTGTTCCATAGGTTCGCCATCACTGGCATGGTGGTTTGAGCACTGGACTACAATTCTGGAGACCAGGGTTCAAATCCCTGCTCAGCCATTGAAACCCACTGGGTGACCTTGGGCAAGTCACACTCTCTCAGCCTCAAAGAATGGCAATGACCAACCCCCTCTGAAGAAACTTGCCAAGAAAACCCTATGATAGTTTCACCTTAGACTCACCATAGGTCAAAAACGACTTGAAGGAACACAACAACAACAGCTTGGGGCAGAGCTTATGAGCTACTTTAGAGGGACTACGGCTCCCAGAACACACAACAGTAAGTCCATTCAGTTTTGGCTGGGGAGTTTGGGAGTGGACTTTGTGCAATGGCTTTGAGTTTTGGCTGAGTAATTGTTCCATATCCCATCATCATCATCATCACCACCATCACCATCATCATCACCATCACCATCACCATCAATTTAGATAGCACCATCCATGTACATGGTACTTTACAAACAGAATAAAACATAACTATTTCAATAATATAAAATACTTTAATATAAATATGGTTGGCAGTGCCAGTGACTCTGTTGAAGTTCTGGTTAATTTATGGAATAACAACATCACCAGAGCTATAGACATGATCGCTCTCAAGCGTCCTTTCCAACCCACTAAAAACCGTAACCCTTGGTACACTGAAGAGCTTAAACAAATGAAGCGGGTTGGACAACGACTAGAGAAGCGTTGGCTGAAATCTCAACTCATATCTGATAAGATACTTCATAGGACTTTTCTTAGGTCCTATCAAGTGGCGATAGATGCAGCCAAAAATCTTTCTATTCTGCATCTGTCGCGTCTGTGAAATCTCGTCCAGCTGAGCAGTTCAGGGTGGTAAGGAGTTTAACACAACTCCCTCCCACCCAGAACCCTCTATTAGAGTCAACCATAGCTTACTGTAATGCTTTTAATGATTATTTCACAGATAAAATCTCTCAGATAAGAGCTGATTTGGATGCCAACTTTAAGTCAGAAGCAATGAGAGAGGCATCCAACGCCTCCGCCATTACTGTTAGACTGGATCAATTTGAGTCGGTAAGTACTGAGGACGTGGACAAGCTCCTTAGTAGTCTGAAAAAAACGACTTGCCATCTTGACCCTTGCCCATCCTGGCTGGCTGTCCAGGGGGGTGATATAGTCAAGCTGATGCTGAATAATATAATCAATGCATCCTTCAGGGAGGGTACCGTGCCTTCTTGTCTTAAGGAGGCAGTGGTCAGACCACTCTTAAAAAAGCCCTCCCTGGACCCTCTGGATAGAAATAACTATAGGCCAGTCTCGTTGTTGCCATTCTTGAGCAAGGTGTTCGAGAGTGCGGTCGCCAATCAACTACAGGCAGTCTTGGATGAAGCTGATTATCTGGACCCATTTCAAACCGGATTCAGGGCGGGATACGGAGTTGAGACGGTCTTGGTCGCCTTAGTCGATGATCTCTGTCTAGGCATCGACAGAGGAAGTGTGACCCTGTTGGTGTTCTTAGACCTCTCAGCGGCCTTCGATACCATCGACCATGGTATCCTTCTGGAACGCCTGAGAGAGTTAAGTATCGGAGGCACAGTTCTACAGTGGTTCCGGTCCTACCTCTCAGGCAGATTCCAGATGGTGGCGCTAGGAGACAGTTGCTCTTCTAAAAGAGAGATAAAATTTGGTGTACCCCAGGGCGCAATATTGTCTCCTATGCTGTTTAACATTTACATGAAGCCGCTGGGAAAAATCATCCGGAGACATGGGGCAGGATGTTATCAGTACGCTGATGACACCCAAATATATTTCTCTATGTCTCAAACTGATGTAGTGTCTATGGATGGCATCTCTCCTCTGAATGCCTGTCTTGGGGCGGTAATGGACTGGATGAGAGAAAACCGACTCAAGCTGAATCCAGGTAAGATGGAGGTACTTGTTATAGGAAACCCAAGCCCAGGTATGGAATTATGTCAGCCAGTTCTGGATGGGGTCACACTTCCCCTGAAAGACTCTGTCCGCAGCTTAGGGGTGCTCCTTGACTCGTCGCTTCACCTGACAGCTCAGGTAGATGCGACAGTCAGGAGCACTTGTTATCAGCTTCGGCTGATACGCCAGCTGCGCCCCTTCCTGGAGCAGGGAGACCTTGAAACAGTTGTACATGCGCTGGTCACCTCTCGATTGGACTTCTGTAATGCGCTCTACATGGGGCTACCCTTGTGCCAAGTTCAGAAACTTCAACTTGTACAAAATATGGCAGCCAGGTTAATTACAGGTACTCGTCGTACCGATCACATAACACCGGTTTTGAAATCCCTTCACTGGCTGCCAATTAGTTTCCGGGCAAGGTACAAGGTGTTGGTGATTACCTTCAAAGCCCTACATGGCTTGGGTCCAGAATACTTAAGAGATC
>NC_056526.1:7303070-7346084 GCF_019175285.1 Sceloporus undulatus | reverse complement strand
TATGGGGGAGGGGGACAGGGAGCCCGCAGGTTGTCAAAAGGGGGGGGATATATGCAAAATGTAGCATGCATGGCCTTTGAGGGGTTATATTCTGCAACAACAACAATCACAATAATAGCAATTCCCCTAAAATCTTTATACTGTATAGGGGTTAGGGAGCCTGCAGGTTGTCAAGAGGGAGATATATACAGGGTGTTCTCCCCCCAAAATGTAGCACGCCCTTTGACAGGTTATAATTATACAGCCCCCCCCCCCCCCAAAATGTATATGCCCTTTGACAGGTTATAATTCTGCAAACCAAACCAAACCCCAGATCTTTGTGTGGTCCCCCCACATTCTCTGGAGTTGGGAGCATAGGACCTCTGTGAATGTGGGGAAACC
This sequence comes from Sceloporus undulatus, assembly GCF_019175285.1. Classification (NCBI taxonomy): domain Eukaryota; kingdom Metazoa; phylum Chordata; class Lepidosauria; order Squamata; family Phrynosomatidae; genus Sceloporus; species Sceloporus undulatus. Next base: position 7,345,703 of record NC_056526.1, on the reverse strand, counting down.
TGGAGGGCAATTCTGTGGTTAAGATCTGCCAGAAGGTGAGCATGAAACTGCGCTGGAGGACTTAGAAATGCCTAGAGGAGTGTTCTCTCTAGCAATCTCCAGGTCCTCCAGTGTGACCTTTGGCAGAAGCTGACAAAAGTGCCATGATGGAGGACCTAGAGATTCTTAGAGAGAACATAGTATTCAAACCCATCAATAACCAAATCTGCAAAAGTCAAAGCCGCAAATGTGGAGCATCAAGTGTATATAGGGTGCATAGGAATTTGTCAAGGGGGGAGATATACAGGGTGCTTCCCCACAAAATGTTTATGCCATTTAACAGGTTATAATACTGAAATAATAATAATAATAATAATAATAATAATAATAATAATATCTCCCAAATCTGTAAATGCGGAGGGTGGGGGATAGGGAGCCTGCAAGTTATCATGAGGGAATATACACAGGGTGCTTCCCTCAAAATGTATATGTCCCTTAACAGGTTATAATTTTGCAATAGTAATACTACTACTACTAATTCTCCCCAAATCTGTATATATTGGGGGGGGGGGCAGGCAGGATAGGCAGCCTGCAAGCAGTCAAAGGGGGTGGGATATACAGAATGCTTCCCACTAAAAAATGTATATGCCCTTTATCAAGTTTCAGTTATGCAAACAAAACAAAACCTAAAATCTGTATGTATAGTATGGACAGGAAGTTGTCAAAGGATGTGGGATATATCCAGGGTGCTCCCCCCAAAATGTATATACTTTTTAACATTTTTAAATCTTGGGACTTCCCCCCCCCCAAAAAAAAAACCTGTATATACCAGGAGGGTAGGGTCCTGCAAGTTGTCAAGGGGGGAAATATATACAGGGTTGTCCCCCCCCATGTATACACCCTTTAACAGTTTATAATTCTGCAAAGAAAAAAATCCCCCAGATTTGTATACATAGAGTGGACACCTTGCAAATTGTCAAGGAGGAAGATAGATACAGGCTGCCTCCCCCAATACATAGTTATTGTGCACCTTAAGTTGGTTCTAATTTATGGTGACCCTAAGGGAAACATTTCACAGGGTTTTTACATCCTTTATAATTCTGCAATTCCCCCCCCCCCCCCAAATCTAAGATGGAATTTGTAACTCTGATCAAATTATTATTATAACATGTATTCTTCACTATAAATGTATTCACCGAGCCTTCAAGTAATCACCATAGCTACTATAAGCTGTTAACATGTTTTGTATACATGTTTTAGGACACCCTGTATTTAGATATACAGAATGCCCCCCTAAAAGAGTGCACCCTTTAACAGCTTATATTTCTGCAAATTCCCCCTTTCCAAATTTTAAAATGGAATGTATAACTCTGATTAAATCATTATTATACCATCTATTCTTCCATCTAAATTTGTTTATTTACTTAGCCTTCCAATAATAATAATAATAATAATAATAATAATTATTATTAAACTTTATTTATACTGTAGCTACTATTTTAGCTGTTAAGGGTGAATACACGTTTTTGGGGATATGATTTTTCTTGGAAGTGGGAGAGGAGTAGTAATAGGTCAGAAGCAGCTTTAGGAAAATGTGTATTGTTAGGTGTCTGGAGCAGAGTTTTTCGGCCAGGGTCTCCTTGAACCTGGGTCTTCCCAAAAGATTGTGATTGACAAAAACAAACCAACAAACAAGCCCCTCACATGCTTTCGAGCTGTAGATAAAATAATTTTAATGTAGAGATTCCCTGAGATCTGAAAATCTATTTCAAGGATTCCTCTGAGGTGAAATGGTTGAGAAAATCTGGTCTGGAGAGTGAAGGGGTGGGAAAGCGGTCAGCGAAATCAGGATCTGAATTAAAGGAGGGGGCTGCCCCTCTTACCTCTTGCTGAAATTGGGGAGGGGGACACACGTGGCTCACTAAACTGTATGAGGAAATTGCGGGTGGGCTCAGCCTTGTGTACTTTGACTAGTGTTGTGTTCTCCCCACACCCTCCTTTCCTTGTAATTTGAGGACGATGATGCTGGAGTTATGCAGGACACCATGTGGTATATAGCTATTAAAAAGGGTAGGGCATGGGCTGAGTGTTGAGTGGGAGCAAAAACATTCACAGAGTCTTTTTGTGAACTTAGGCCTGTTACAGACTGCCAAAATAAAGCTGCTTCGGGTCTCTTTGGAGGTATCCTATTTAAATGATGCATGGGTCCTAAGAGTCCGGAGGTCGCGCCAAAGCCACACTCCATTCCTAAGCACTGGAGTGCAGCTTTGGTGCAGCTTCCAGATTCTTAGGACCCATGCATCATTTAAACAGCATACCTCCAAAGAGACCCGAAGCAGCTTTATTTTGGCAGTCTGTAACAGGCCTTAGTTTACCAAGTCGATCAATAAGTAATCCTTAATGTCTTGCCTGTTTCCTTCTGCAAGCTTTTATCAGCATGGAGCATGAGCGGGGTCACGTTAGGGAGAAGTAACGTCTGCCCAGAAAAGGCAGAAAGGAAAGTAAAAGTGAGGGAAATTACAGTTTCAGAAATGCAGTGTTGAAGCAGTCTTCAGTATGCTTCCTGAATTGTTTTCATGCCTTTCACTGTCATTTCTGCAATTTGGATAATGGTAGCAAGAGTACCTGTAAAATGGCATGCAGTGAATTCTCTCTTTGTGTCCTTTAAAGAGCGGAATAAATAATGTAAGGTTGGGAATTGCAGTTGTTGCTTGGCTGAGCAATTTAGTTTGCACTGTTAGATTTGCCCCCTAGAAAGTTGTTTGTGGGCTTTCAAGTCATTTTTGAATGATGGTGATCTTAAGTCTGTCAAAGCATTTTCTTAGCAAGATTTGTTCAGAGGGATTTTTGCCTTTGCCATCCTTGGAGGTTGAGAGAATATGACTTGCCCAAGGTCACCCTGGTAGTTTCCATGGCCAAGCAGGAATTCAAATTCTGGTCTCCAGTCTTCTAGTTCAATGCTCTTAACCTCTACACCACACTAGCACTCACCATGTAGAACAGTGCTACTCAAAGTGGTGGTCCATGTGCTGGTGCAGATTCATGAACCATCACCTGGAAACCTGGTGAGTTTCCAGGAGAGGAGCAACTATTTGTGGCCAATGAGATCAAATATGGCACATCAGATAGTTTAAGAACTACTGCTCTAGAAGAAGGCAAAGGTTAGCCATTAATGCGTTATGGCTTGAGCTCGACAAAGAGGAATCTTGTTGATTTTTCATCTTGGCCTATTTGTGTTTGTTTTGCCTTGTTTGTTTGAACCTCTTGCTTTCCCCATGGGCGACACAGAGATGAATTTACATTTAACATTCTTCTGTGTCTTACAAAAATAAAACGATAAAATGCACTGTTGTTGTATGCCTTTAAGCCATTTCTACTTATGGTGATCCTAGGATGAACCAATCATGAGTATTTCTTGGCCAGATTTGTTCAGAGGAGGTTTGCCATTACTCTCCCCTGAGGCTGAGAGCGTGTGATGTGCCCAAGGTCACCCTGTGGGTTTCATGGTCAAGCTGGGAAACAAACCTAGGTCTCCAGAGTCGTAGTCCAACACTCAAATTGCTATGCAACTCTGGCTTGCCTAAATCATTGTACAGTCGGCCCTCCATGTTTGTGGCTTTGACTTTTGCAGCTTTGATCATTTGTGGATTTAATTGATTGATTCTTCTAGGAATGTCTAGGTCCTCCAATGTGACTGCTGGATGTTGACCATAGAATCATGCTGGAGGACCTAGCGATTCCTAGAGAAAACACTTCTCTAGGCATTTGTAGGGCTTCCATCTTCCTCTGGCTGATGTTGACCACAGAGTTGCTCTGGAGGACCTAGAGATTCCTAGAGGGGTGTTTTTTGTTTTGTTTTTTGCTGTTTTTCCACTTTCATGGGGGCCCTGTGCCCCTAACCCCAGCAAATATGGAGGAGTGAGATGGATCTCAGCTTGGCCAGCTTGGTATCTGATGCAGGAACTCAATGACAGCTGTTTTCAGCTTTTGGAAGAAATACTAGACATTTTAGATAGTTTATTCTGAATGACGCATAGGTTGCACAGGTAAGCACTTGCTCTGCATGTGTGAAATCTCAGATTCAGTAGCACCTAATGTCACCAGTGCACGCACACACACACACACACACACACACATCTGTGACAAGGAAAAGACTCCTCTCCACCCAAGAATTTGGAGAGCTCCTGCTGAGTGGGTAGTATGGGGCTGGATGGACCAGTAACTAACACAGTGCAAAGCAGCTTTTTAACTTCAGATAAAACACTTACGTAGTATTGGCCAAAGTCCAGGGCACAAGAGTTGAAAGCGTTACATGACACCATGCCAAGAGTATGGTAACTGTACATGATAGATCAAAATATCAGAACGTTGATCTGTATGCCATCCTGACTAGAGCTTGAGATGGTGGCTTTCTGCCAGGAACTATGAGACAGGGAGTTTGTTTCATTAGGAGGCCTGGTCTACCTCAGGCGGGTTATAGACCGCCACTTTGAGGTGGTCTGCCGCCGCCGCCGTTTGCTCCATAAGGGAGCCACCGCAGCCACACCTCGCGGCACCCTTGCAGAGCAAAAAAGAAGCTCCAAAATGGAGCTTCTTTAAGCGACGTCATAGACGCCGCGACACGTGCGGACGCACAGCGTCCGATACATAAACATGGCGGCCCCCATGTGGAAGGGGCGCCACCATGTTGTACGTATGGAATACGTACTAGGGTTAGGGGGGTGCGGAAGCACCGCCCCTTCCTAACCCTAGTACGTATTCATTACGTACGAAATGGCGGTCTGTAATCCGCCTCAGTTAGAAAGTAGTCATAGAGCTTTGGTGACAGTTATATTTCAGTAATGCTGTTAAGATTCTCACTTCCAAATCTTCTTTTCCTTATAGCTGAAGGTAATGCTGATGTCATAGTTGACTAGGATTTATTTTCTTCACCATAAAACCACCGTGGTACTTTTGTATATTTTAATGCTTCTGATTGATTACATCTGATCATACCATTCAAGACTTTCAAAGGAAAGATTTGTTTCTTGAATGCCTCCTCAGCCAATTCAGTTGCTTTTCTTCTTCGCAAGCATGTTGTGTTAAAAAGTCAGAAAATAAAATTGCAACTCCACAATTTTTTTCAGCTGTGTTTTCTGAGCTGGAGGGAGAGCTTATTTTCTAGCAATTCAGAGGTCTGAATGTTTTTTCATAGTATGAAATCCAAACATACCACTAGTTCTGTGCTCAAGAACAGAGATACAACATGATCAGAGATACTTGGTGGTCTTTGAATCTGCATCTTTCATGTAAAAAAATACACTGCTGTGTCATGACACCTTATTGACTGCTGAAAGTTACAGATCAAATACAGTCAACCAGCTGTTAACAGTTACATTTCCCCTGTTAATATTGTTTCCTCATGGATCCTTTCCTAATGCTGGAAGTTAGCCTTTGGTTTAATTCCCCTGCTCTATCATCCACTCTTGTTCAGCTGCATCTCCAACTCATGTAGTAATTTTTCAAACTTCAGTGGGATCTGACCAAAAACAACAACAACAACAATGGATAGGTTTGCAGCTGTGAAGACCATTTTATAGGGTGTGTATCATATTATACAAGCACTTGTTCTTGTTTTCTGAGAATAAATACTCATGAGTGTCTGGCAGCATAGGAAGAAAATGATTGCATTCTATTTTAGAAAAAGAACTAATAACTTGGCATAACATCCTTCAGCCAGTGATCTAAAATAATCTGAGAAGTTCCTTCTGGATGAAAGCACCATCTTTTCTAAAAGTACAGATAGCCCTGCTCATTGCACACACCCTTCTGTTGTTGTACATTGTGAATAAAGAGCTTTACAGAATGCACATGAATGGGGAAGGAGAGAGATCCAGACCTGTCCTTGGAAGGGGTATCTTTGGGTTTCTGGCACAGCATGTTCAACACTTATCAGTAGGGAAATTATAATTGGTTGCCATGTAGCTTGAATCTTACTTGGTATTTGCGGGGATTTGATGCCATGATCCCTCACAGATGCCAGAAAGTGCAGGTGATTGAGTCCCATAATACAGTGGACCCTTGTTATACGCTGGGGCTTGGTTCCAAGACCCCCTGTGTATAACAACATCCGTGGATGCTCAAGTCCCATTAAATATAATGACATAGCAAAATGGTGTCCCTTATAAAAATGGAAAATCAAGGTTTGATATTTGAAATTTATACTTTTTTGAACATTTTCAAACCGTGTATGCTTGAATCCGTGTATAAGAACGTGTATAAGAAGGGCCAACTGTATTAAATGGCAGTATGAACACAGACACTTCAGCATCTTCTGAGAGCCCCTGGAAGGAATTGCATGGTTACTGCTTACACCGCCCGTTTTCCTCGCAAGCGAACAGTCACCCACAACTCCAAATTTGCTGGCTATGGCAAGACTTTCTGACTTCCCCCACCCCCCAATTTTATTTTATTTTATTTTATTTTATTTTATTTTTGATCACGGTTGAATTTACAGATACAGATCCTGTAGATCCAGAGGGCGGACTGTATAGTAATCTGTGTATAACTGAAAATGAACAATGGCATAGATCTCTTCCTGACAGTTTTACCTATTGCTTTCAATCTCTGTTTGAGCCTGCCTTCATTAGATGGGTGTTGAGGATGATGATGCTTAACTGGTTAAGAATATCTGTGTGTCAGCATCATAGACTCTGCTTGTCCTATTGATCATGTACTGCAAGTGCAAGATGCTCTCTCTGGGAAAAGGAAGAGGAATGTGCGATATGCTGTGAGGAGTTCACAAACACTAAAGACTGGTTCTGTTCTGTACAGCACTCCAAAGAAAACCACTCCAGCTGTGACTTAGAGTTGGCATTTCTGAGGTCACAGCGTGCTTGCAGAATTAGTTGTCCATGTGGCATTGTCATGGAAACAAGGACTCATCAGGTATATACCAGGTCAAGCATCTGTAATGTATATTGTTTGGCTTGTGTCAAGCCACAGATGTATCTGGGAATCTCACAAATTGGACTGAAAACAATAGCCCCCCCCCTGACTTCTTCCCATTATTTGGAATTCAAAAGTATACTTCCTCTGAGCCTGGAGGCCCTATGTTGAAAACTCTCTACTCTATGAACGCTGTTGACTATTGCTATATTCTGTGAATTAGAGAATTAAATGTTACACACTGTGCTGCAAAGTGTTTTTCAATTTTTTATTCTAAAGTTCTTAACTGATTTTATCTGTGCGCCTCCTTGGGTCCCTTCCAAGAGAAAGGCGGCATAGAAGTGAAATAAACGAATACTGGTAAATAAAAATAATAAAATAAATAAAACAAAAGAGCTTTCTTTTGCATATTGCTGGCTTTCTCAGTCAATTGGATTGGGTTTCCATGAGTTTTACTTTCTGTGTTTGATAAAGCATTCATAATATTATAATCCCTCTTGTCATCTTTCTGCTATACTATGTTGTTCCTTCCCTGTTTTACCTTGTAGGTAAAATGCTACCTATGAAATGCTAAAGTTTTACATTGTAGGTAAAATGGTCCTGCCTTTTGCTTCTGCTGCCTGCCCCTTTCCCCATCTTTTCTACCTTTGTAATACCTTTTTGTTTGTTATTTTTGATTTATTTTTTTAGCTTTGTTTTCTTCTACAGTATTTTTGTTTGAATTCTGCTTTATAAACCAGTTTGGCTTATTTGTTGTGAACAACAGGGGAATGAAACTGTTAAACTAGAGGACTAGAACTGTACACAGCATTTCAAATGCATCCATACCATAGGCATGAAGAAACCCTTCTTGTGACGTACAATATTTATGCAATAACAATCTTCATTCCCTGTCAATTAAACTCACACAATCCACAGCTTTATGTGGTGACTCAGTTTTTAGTGGGCAGAGAACTCCCATATAATTAGAGCAGGGTGTGTTTTGAGGCTTGTTGAAAGATATCTGGTCATAAAAAGTAGATGCGTTACTGGTCAGAAAAGGGTGCACTTTTACATATTTTCAACAGTTGGAGCCTTTTATCTCCATGGACATACTGAATTAATGCAACGTAAGAAAAGCCTCATAAAAGTGATAGTAGCAGTTAGAGTGTCATGGAAGAACTGCATAGGAAGACCAATTTAAGACTTTTTTTTTTAAAAGGAAGAAGCTAGTTGTGTGATATTAATTTGCTGTTCTGGTGGCGATGCAAATGGCAGTTGTACGTGAAATAGGTTTTTCGTTGGACATCAATTGTCTTGGGAAAATATCTCTGTTTAGTTTGGAGCAAGTACAGTACCTGCTTCCAGCGCTCAAAACCTTGTGATAACAGAAAAGCTTCATCCACTCCTGTCACTTAGTCACAGTTAATACAATTCTTTGATGTCCTGTGGTATCCTTTTATCTTAGCTTCTATTTGTTTATAATCTGCCCTATATATGCAGGCCTGATGTGACTAGCATCATGTACAAAATGTTTCTTAATTAGTTAGATTTATATGTCCAAGTGTATTTTCTGGGGTGGGTGTGTGCTTCTGCATCTATTTGGACAGATGCTTCTCACATTCCTCCTGTGAATGTACAGCAAAGCCATGTGTGGGCAGCAGACACCTGGCATTGCCTTCCATAGTTGAGAGTAGAGAGAAACACAGGATTTGCTTCCATCCAGATAGATATGTACCCCAGGGGTTAGGAGGGATGAGATAGTCACCATCGCTATGTTTGAATTAACAGATGCAGATTCCATAGATCCAGAGGGCTGACTTTACAGCAATCAGTATATAACTGAAAATGTATTACAATTAGCCCTCTGTATCAACAGATTCTTTATCCACAGCTTCAGTTATCCATGGCTTGAAAAGATTACAAAACATACCGTATATAAATTCCAAAATGCATACCTTGATTTTGCCATTTTATATAAGGGACACATTTGTCTTACATTGTATTTAATGGGACTTGTGCATCCACAGATTTTGGTATCCATTGAGGGTCCTGGAACCAAACCCCAGTGGATACCAAGGGACCATTGTACAAGGTGTGGTTGAAGGAATGCATATTGCTTAGAGATGTAAGATTTTTGGAACTTGAAGGCCATAATTTAAGATTTGATATGACAAAGTTTAGGCACATGCTGAATTTAAAATTATAGTATTATTAAGGCTGTCCTATGAGTGTGGTACAAGCACAAATTGAAAGTTTTTTTCTAAGATAATATTAGCCACCTTACTGCAGGAAACTTACAAACAGATGAAGGGAAAAACAGCACCCCCCTGCCCCCCAGTCATGTCATTTAGAGAGATGGGGACTTTTTCTACAGTAGTCAAAAACATAACCAACTCTTGGTGAATTTACCTGAAATGCATTGTCTTTAATTTCTTCCCATGTTGTGAAAGCTATACGGGAGTTGCTATATAGCTTTTGGGAAAAAAGGACTGACTTCATCACGAGAAGAATGACTGTATTTTCATACAGAGACTATACATATTACACCTTTGAGACTGAGAGGAAGAAGCTGCAATATAAGAATTCATAGACTTAGACTAAGGTCTGTTGTAGACTGGTGCAAAGCGCCAGTCTGGGGTCAATTTTAGGTCTCGGGAGAGTGGAGCATCCGCACGCTCCCGAGCCCTACTGTGCCATAATGGCTTGCCCCCGCCATGATGACATACGTGCGGCGCAGCGTCCAAACAGCATGGCGCCAAGCACGCGCCCAAAGAGCCCGTCAGAAGTGGGCTCTTTTTAGGGCTCCCGGAGGCCTGTTTGGGGTGCTGCGGCCTCCGTGTGGGGCAGAAAGGGGCAGCGTCTTTGCGCTCCTTTCTCCCTGTCTGTATTCCCCCTTAGTCTTTGCACTGCAGACATAGTGTAGTTTAACCACTTCAACTACCATGGCTGAATGCTGTGGAATTCTTGGATTTGTTGTTTTGTGAAATATGTAACCACCATTGTCAGAGAGCTCAGATGCCACAACAAACTACAAATTCCAAGATTGCATAGGATGGAGCCATGACAGTCAAAGTGGTGTCAAAATGCATTATTTTTGTAGTGCAGATGCAGCCTAAGTCTGGGAAAGCTTATGTTGCCACTTCTTTCTCTCACTCTCAAAGGTGCTACTTTGCATTCTGATATTCCAGACCAAAATGGCTGTGTCTTTGTATTTTCATAAAGTCATTCTGTCCAGTGAATTATATGGTTTCATGACTCACTACATATATTATTACAAGAGTCCTACTAACAGGTTCACATATAATAAAAGTAATTTTCTCAGAGAGAGTTTTGAACCCAGGGAAACTTGCTTTTGGTAAGTAGGTTTATTGCTTTCAAATATCATCACTGAATTGACCACTTTAAAGATCTGAAAGACCTGTATCATCTTACCCAGGCCTTTGAAAATTGAGGGCAAGGGACATGATTTGCATCTTTCTGGATCCTGTTACATTCTATCCCATTCCCACCACTGTATAAATATGCTTTATAACCTGAGGGTTTAATATCACTCTGTACTGCATCTGAAGAAGTGGGTCTGTACCCACGAAAGTTCATGCTGAAATAAAAACCAATTCATCTTAAAAGTGCTGCCACATTCCCCTCCCTCTACCTTCCTTCTTTTTATATATTTTCATAGCTTGCTTATATGCATTTGATGAAGCCTTCATTGGAAATTAGAGTGGTCTGGGCAGGAAGAGGCATGATGTAGGGAAGAAAATGGCTCGCAGTTGGTTGAGAGGCTCTTTCTAACTGAGAATGGAGTGGGAACATACAAAAGAAAAATAGTTTTCTCTGCATCAAAACTATGATTTGTTGGGATGGGACATAAAAAAGTAAGCAAGTGTTGTGAACTTCTCTGTGTTATAGGAATATTTTGGTAGACAAGCCCAATGATCAGTCATCACGGTGGTCTTCTGAAAGCAACTACCCTCCACAGGTAAGTTTTTCTATTTTTATTGTTGTTGTTATTTTGATATCTGATGCTCCATCATCCCCACCAAAATTAACCTCTGTGAGGCTGTACTCTCCTAATCCAGACAGATCTGTTGTATGAAAACCCTTTCTGCCTGTATGCTGTAAGGTTAGTAAGGTTAGGCTGGTAAATGTTTTCAAGTAACTGTTGGTTCTTGATTATTATGGACTCTGTGCGCCTGCCTTGAGGCTCTGCAGTGGACCAAGCTGAAAGAGCAACTGGCATCCTGTAGTATCTCTTGGGCAGATGAGTAGTTAGATAGCCATCCAGAATAATTTTGGGAAATTTGAACTATCATCTGACTGTGTGTGTGTTGGTATCAATAAAGTGAGAACACCAGAAAGCCATATAAAAGTGGATGGTGGTGTATTTTGAACCATTTAAATCCCCCCAAGCAATAAATAAATACACAGCACCCTTAAAGCTTTTGCAGTTTGTTCTCTTTCACTTTTGCTGTCATTTTTATCCATACATTGTCACAGAAATAGAAGTATGCAAAAGGATCTTTTAGCATCTTTGAGACTGAGCGAAAGACGTAACACAAGTTTTCATATGCATCTGATAATGTATACTTGAAGTGCATTGGCACTGCAGAAATAATCCAGTTTGACACCATTTTAACTGCCATGGCTCTATGTTATGGTATTCTGAAAATTGTAGTTTAGCCTTCATTTATCCCTCTCTTTCAGAGAGCTCTGGTGCCACAAACTACAAATCCCAGAATTCCATAGCATTGCGCTATGGTCGTTAAAGTGGTGTCAACCTGGATTATTTCTGCAGTTTTGATGCAGCCCTAGTATACGAAAGTGTATGCTATAACTTCTTTCATTCAGGGGCTGAGCAGATGGACAGGTAAAACCAGGCTGATCCTGGTTTTTATGGAAACAGATGGAAGCTCACTGTTTGCATGACCTGCTCTGAAGGGGGCCAAACACTCCTGGGTAGTCTGCACCATGTGGCATCAAGCAGCACCTCTTGCTTCCCCCCCCCCCCGCCTTCCCCCATGCAGGTGCACCAGGACACTAACACAACACCTGAGATCGGCAATTACCTTCCTCTTCCCACTCAGCTGACATCCCATTAGATGCTCCATGTGACCAGCCACACAGTCACATGATATACAGTCCATACAGTGCCTCTGTGTGCCCAGTGACACATTGGCAAAGCACAATCATGGTCACCCCCCATAAAAGTTCCCTTTCTTCCCCTTCATCCTCCCCCCCCCCCGATTTGGTTTGTGTATGTTTTAATTACATCCATTGCATTATTGGCAACCTGCAATGTTTGTTGTATGTTTTGCATCATGGGGTGCGTGACAGGTCGATGTGTTGATGGTGCAGCTGGCTACTTGAATGCCTGTATGTTCAAACTTAAAAAACCGTATGGGAGCAATGGCAACAGCGGCTGCGTCTCACTGGTCCATGGGCGCAAGCTTCATAGAATCATAGAATTCTAGAGTTGGAAGAGACCCCAAGGGCCATTCAGTCCAACCCCCTGCCATGCAGAAACCCTGAATCAAAGCATACTTGACAGATGGCCATCCAGCCTCTGTTCAAAGACTTCCAAGGAGGGAGACTGCACCACTCTCCAGACTGCATCCGTATGTTGCCTGGGCTTTCCCACATTCACACTCTGCTGTTATACAGTGCGCCCGCGTCATACGCGGGCGTGCTTTACGCGGACTTGAGTTTACGCGCTCAAGCCGCGGGGCGGAAGGGGGGCGCGTCCCATTCAATTGAATGGGCGCGGCTCCCGTTGCGCCCTGCGTGCCGCCTCGCCGCCATGCACGAGCCCCATTGTTTCCAATGGGGCTTGAGCATAGGCGGAATTCGCCTTACGCGGAGGGATCCGGAACGGATCCCCGCGTAAGGCGAGGGCTGACTGTATACTGGTGTGATGATGTGCATTTTCTACATTGAAATAGAAATTAATACAGAAATTAATTAGAAATGTCTAATTAACAATTTGTAAGCCGCTCTGATAGCCTTTTGGCTGAAGAGTGGGGTATAAATAATAATGATAATAATAATTATTGTTGTTATTATTATTATTATTATTATTAGAGTATTAGAGCTGCTTTTTGCTCTGGTTTTTAGACCTGGAGCACAGCTTCGTATCTGTTTCCACCCAGTTTGATACCGTATGTTGTCTGAACAGATATGCTTCAAGTTGAAGTCGCTTTATTTTGCCAATGCAGATAATCCCTCGGTCTCAAAGATGCTATGATCTTTTTGCATACTGACAACATAAAAAACAAACAAACTGGGAACAAAAGCTTCCAGAGCCCTTCTTATCTCCTTACATACTGATATTCCAAAGTAATGCGGCTATGTTTCTGAATTCTACAGAAATTGAAATCTTCTTGTTTTTTTCATATTTAACTTAATGTGTGCGACAAGGCTATTAATGAATTTTGAAAATATTGTAGTGTATAAGGTTAGTTAGAATGCTTGTGCTGAGAGAGAAGCATCATTATTTGAACGTCAGGGAGTTAGGAACTTATTTTTGATATTTTTTAAAATTTCAGAAAAATTGAATAAAATACAATTTAAATAATTTAAAAAAATGATTGCATTTCATCATCTTTGTAGGTGATTGGTCAGGGACAGCCTGTGGAGGAAAATAGTTCCTTTACATGCAAGCTAGTTTTAGTGTTCTTGCTTTCTTGGGAATGAAAGAGATGAGAGTCCCTCACCAGTTATTCTGAGATCTGCAAAGAGATATAAACCTTCTGAAGAAACACTGATCATAGTGTTCATGATACCTAGGCTGTTGGCAGAGGTCTGGTCTGTTTATTTTTAGCATTAAATTTGTGCAAAAATGTGTCTCTAAATGTTGTTGTTGTTGTTTTTAAAAGTGTTCTGGCTAAAAATAATCATATTCGGTGATTCCTCTATGAGTTTACCAGATGGTGTTTAATAGTTCCACTTGGCAGGAATTCCTCTTGTGATACTCAGCAGTTTGATAATGATATGTTAATGTTGCCTTAAAAGTATTATGAAATTTTGTACTATGTAAAGCACTGGAGGACTTAAGTGAATTTGAGGTTTGATCTACCAGCTGATCTCCGTTTGTGTGGCTGACAGCATATTAACCAATGAAATTTATATTCCGATTATGAAAGTGGATAATTCTTAACCTGGATCTTGACAAAGGGATTAGAAAGATGTGGAGAGACAGTACATATTCCCCCTCCCCAATTTTTATTAATGCTTTTTAAAAACATAGTAGAAAAACGTTCATATCTTACACATATACAGACACATACTCATACACATACTTTACATAAGTGAACAACAATGAAAAGAAATAGAGAAAAGCAAAGAAGAGAGGGAAAAGAAAAGAGAGAGAGAAGAAAGAAGAATGAAGAGAGAAAAAAGAAAGAGAGAGAGAAGAAAGAGAGAAAAGGGAAGGGAGGAGGAATAAAGAAAAAGAATATAGTTAGTGTTCCTATCTACAGTCATTCATTACTCCCTATTGTTAACCTTGAAATGCTTTGCTCTATCTATACTTATGATCTTAATTACTTAACTAACAAATTATCTCTTTCTTGCTTAAACATACTATGTTATTTCTATATATTTCCCAAGCACAGTCTTTTGAGATCCACAGAGTCTTCACCAAATTATATTGTATGTTATCTTAATTATTTAATTCTCCACACCTGTATTAACCAAAGCTATATTTGCCCAGTTTCGTTGATAGTATTCTAAAAACATATTCTAGTCTTTCAGATAGCTGTCTGTCATTTCATGATCTAAGCTTCTTGATATTTTATCCATTTCAAGCAGGTCCAGTAGTTTGTTGATCCACATTTCTGGAGTTGGAATATCTTCTTTCTTCCAAAAGAAGCTGATAACATATAAATAATAAAACATAAGTTTGCCACATTTTTTCCAGATCTGCATTTTTCATGTTTAACAACAACAAAAAAAATCACTTCTGGTTTAAATTCTACATTTTCCCCAGTTATTTTCTTTATTTCATAGCGTATTTGTTTCCAGAATTTAACTGCTTTATCACATGTCACTTCCAACAGTTGGTATCATAGTTCTTATATATTTTGCATAATGTATGTAGTGTAAGATACCATCGATAGACAATTTTATAATAACTCTCTTTTAAACTTTGGCATTTTGTATATTTCATTCTCTTATTCCAGGACATTTCACATTGATCTAAATCTATACAATAACTGAAATTCTGTGACCATTTTACTATGTTGTCTTTAACAACCTCTTCTTCTAATGATATTTCTAACAGAGCCTTATATATTCTAGTACATATCTTTCTAAATGGCAGTATTTATTGGGTATATTTATATTCACTTGGACTGAGAAAAATATTGGCTTGACATGAATAAAATTTCCAGGTGTGCAGTGGGAGAAAGATGGGAAAGTGGTAAAAAACAAATAATGGGGTGGGGCCTATTATGATTCCTTTTGGTTAATGATGTGAACTGATCTTTATATGAGTATTGAATATTAGAGTAAATCATGAGGAAGTCCTCCTGTAGCAAAAACATTTTAAGTGCTTTGTACAGAAGTTAGATCCAAACAAACATTTACAAGACAACCTGTTCCTGTGTGTGATTGTGGAAGATTCATACATTATTTTATTTTTTACCAGCATTTGTTCCCTACCTCTCTATTGTTGCTAATTAGTATTGGAACACACTTAAGGCTTTTAAAAGATTTTTTTAATGTCAATCATACAGCCATGGCTTTAAAAAACTCAGGGTAGCTCTCAGTATGTAAAATGAAAATATTGCATTACTGCAATTTCACAATTGAATTGCCATAACTGCAATTTGCAGCAGCCAGATAATTTTAGCAGGAAGGGATCTGCAGTAAATGCATACTTAGGTTTATATTTTTATAATATGCACAATGTTTTTAAAAATTAGTGTGTCATACTTCTACCAGAGAGCCAGAATTCACTAGATTCTGCTCCTTGGCCTATGTACACTCATTTCATGCCTTGTAGTGTTTGGAATGGACCTCCTCTTGATTTTCATCTTTGTTGGGATCAGTGCAGAACATAATTTATCATAAATACTCAACACATGCTGATTAAATGAGCATTCAGTTTATTTATTTATATTTGGGTTGTTTTAAGTTTAAATTATTGTTTTATGCTTTTAACATTTTTGTCGACAACTGTAAAACAAAACCAGAGACCTACATTCTTCCTTTTACCCTCTAGTATCTCATCTTGAAACTTGAAAGACCTGCCATAGTCCAGAGTATAACATTTGGAAAATATGAGAAGACCCATGTCTGTAATCTAAAGAAGTTTAAAGTTTTTGGTGGGATGAATGAAGAAAACATGACAGATCTATTATCTAGGTAAGAAGGGTATTTCAGTATCTCTAGGCATGTTTTTTGTGTCTTTCTTTGCAGGAATAATAGAGCTGTGAACAGCTCAGGTGTTGTAAAACCTGCCACCAATGAGATGCCCTAGTCTCTTCTTTTTTTTATCCCACATTTCATAGAACATGGCTTATAAAGAGAATCTAAGTGGTTGGCAGGTTTGTAAGAGATGGAGGACATGAGCCTGGGTCTGCAGGACCTGAGCAGAGAGGTTGAGGACAAGGGGTCTTGGAAAGGGCTCATTCACAGGATTGCCATGAGTTGAAGCCAACTTGAGGACAGTTAACAACAAAAAGGTGGTTCTGGGTTAGATCTTGGTTGTTGTTGTTGTTGTTGTTGTTATTATTAACTTTGTGCCTTCAAGTCAAGTTTTCTTGGCAAGATTTGTCTAGAGGGTTTTCCATTGCCTTGCTCTGTGAGAGTGTGACTTGCCCAAGGTCACCCAGTGGGTTTCTATGGCTGAGTGGGGTTTCAAACCCTGGTCTCACAGAGTCCTAGTCCAACACTCAAACCACTACACCATGCTGGATTGTTTGTTTCTCTAAACCAGTGGTTCCCAACTGTTGGTCATCTAGATCAGGGGTAGGCAACCTTTTTGAGCCGGGGGCCGGGTTGCTGTCCCTCAGACAACTGGGGGGCCGAAGCTGGGGGGTGGAGCTTCCACCCTCCGGGAGCGGAGCTGCACATGGGGGGTGGAGCTTCCACCCTCTGGGGCGGAGCCACATGCCAGGGCAGAGCTTCCACTATCTGGGGGCGGAGCCACATGTCAGGGGCGGAGTTTCCACCCTCCAGGGGCAGAGCCGCATAATAATAATAATATTTGCAAGAAGCTACTAGGCAATGCCATAACGCAGGAAAAATGCATGCACACTGTCTCAACCCAGAAAAGAGCAAGCAAGTCCATGTGGGGGGATTTTGCAAAGAGAATACCAAAGGATAACAACAATAATAATAATAGCAATATTTGCAAGAATGGAAGCGACTAGGCAAGGCCACAAAACAGCAACATGCCACTGTACAAAAACCACTTGCTTTTCCTCCCTGCCTCCCTCCCTCGTCACGCTCACCGCACCCTCTCTCCCTCCTCTCCTCTCTCTCTCATTCCTCCCTCCCTCCCGCTCTAACTCCCTCCTCTCACCCTTTCTCTCTACTCTCTTCCTATTCATCTCTTCTCTCTCGCTCCTCCTCTCCTCCCCCTCCACTCCCTTCCCGTCCCTCTCTTCCCTCCCTCCCACCCTTCCAAACCACCCTTTCTTTCCTCTCCTCCCCTCCCTCCCCTCTTTACCTCCCCTCCCACCCTTTCTCTCTCTCTCCCCTCCTCCCTCACTCCACATCCCTCCCCCTCCCCCCCCCGCCCTCCACCATCCCGCCCCGTCCCTCGCCCTCCCTCCCTCCCATCTCTCTCACTCCCACCCACCCTCTCTCTCTCCTCCTCCCCTCCCTCCCTCCCTCTCTCTCTCTCTGCCTCCTTCTCCTTCCCCCCGCCCCTCCATTTATAGGAGGGAGGAGGGAGGGCGGAGCCAGGAGGGAGGTGGGCGGAGCCAGGATGGAGGTGGGTGGTGCCCATTGGAAGGCCCGCTGCGGCTGCTGGAGCCCCGTTTCAGGGCTCCGGAGGACGAATCGGGCCTCCTAATGTGCGCCGCCATTTTGCCCTTCAAAATGGCGGTGAAGACTTCGCCAACATTTTGAAGGGCAAAATGGCGGCCGGAGCGGCCGAAATCGGCGGCGATTTCGGTGGCAGGAGGGACTGGGGGCCAGCGGAAAGGCGCCTGCGGGCCGCATCCGGCCCATGGGCCGGAGGTTGCTGACCCCTGCTCTAGATGATTTGGTCTTCGGCTCTCATAATTCTTGACGGTTGTCCAAGTTTGCTGAGGCTTCGGGGACGTGAAGTACAAAACAAATAGAGGACCACTTTATTGGGAACCACTGCACTAAACCCTTTTGTTTCTTACATTCAAAATTACTAATTCATATGTAGACTGAGAAATTCTTCTAAACTAATTCCCAGTGAATGTTAAAGAAAGTAATATTCAAGGGTAATTGATTTTGAAGGAAAAATTGTTTCTTGATACCCTTCTCCCTTCTATAAATGTTCTCTGTTGGGGGGCATACTTATATTATAACAATCTGCCCCAGCATGCTGTAGTATATGAACCAAGAACAATATAAAATGTTATCTGCTCATTTCTCACTAAAATTCATTGGGAAGGTTTAATGAACCTGTATTTTTCTCTTTGCAGTGGGTTAAAGAATGACTATAACAAAGAAACCTTTACCTTGAAGCATAAAATTGATGAGCAGATGTTTCCATGTCGATTTATTAAGATAGGTAAATATCCCCCCCCCTCCAATTCATGTTATCAGTTCTCTCTCGCCTCTGCATGTTTGTGATGAGCCTTTTTTATTTCACCATTTCTTCAGGCTGATTTTGCAGCCAATGGAGTCAGAAAGGTATAAAAGTCTTCTTTTTCTTCTTCTTTTTTTTGGGATAGCTTCAAATCTTTGAAACTGTAATGCACTCTGCCCTGGGATGCTCTTAAAGAAGCTTTGGAAGAGTTTGTAAAATATGATATCTGTCTTTTGTCAAGAGCAAACTTTCCTGGTATTGCAGAGCCTGTCCTGACACACAAGAGAAGCCATGCTATAAAAAAAAGTCTATGTTGTATGGCATTTCTCTTCTCTCAGCAACAATCTAGGTGATTTTGGAGACATGCAAGCAAAGTTATGATAGTGATGACTAACCCTAGATATTTGTATTCAACCTCTCATCATCAGCAATAGACTGGCTATGAACATCAGTATAGTTCCTATATAGCCATTGTGGACATTTCTACTGGCCTTTGGTACATCTGTTGTTCATTGTCTCATCCAGTTATGTTTTCCTGTTTAAATCCATCTCTGTTAGTAGTGATCAAATTTGATGGCAGCAACTTCTGAGAGTTCAGTATGCATCATGAAAATTAGCTACGTTATATTTAACTGCCATCAGATGACTCCAGATTCTTGTATTATTGGAAAATAAGAAAATGCTGGTCATTTTTCTTTGTTCTACTTGCTGTTGTTGAACTTCTGTCATGCATCCTTCCTTGATTTAAAGCTTTCTGTGTATGTGTGTGTCTAGGGACTTTTTTGTATTTTTTTGTATTTGTTGTACAGTGGGCCTTTACTATCTGCTGAGGATTTGTTCCAGGACCCTCTGTGGATACCGAACTCCATGGATGTTGAAGTCCCATTAAATATAGTGGCATAATAAAATTGTATCCCTTTGGGTTCCTTATATAAAAAGGCAAAAGCAATGTTTGCTTTGTGTGTTTGTGTGTGTGTGTGTATACATATTGTTATGATCCCTGGGGTCCAACTATATAAGTATTTTCAAACCGTGGATGGTTGAATCTGTGGATAAAGAATCCATGGATATGGAGAGCTGAATATATTGATTTATGCCTCTCAGTGTTGATTGTTGTGTGTTTTCCATATTGTGTCTAGTAATTTATTTATTTATTTATTTTGTATTCCTCTTTGGATGAAGGTGCAGTTTATAGCTTTATAGAGCATGCAAACCACCAGGCCATTTTTGCTGTCCCAAGCTCCCTTTTTTCTGGTCAGAAAAAGGGTTTAAATGACTCTCTTGAAAGCCACCAGGTATGGCAGTTTACCATTTCCGTAGGTAATGGGGCCATCCTACACAGTTCAATGAAAAAACAATTCTCCTGTTTTTCAAAACCAGAATTGGGTGCTTGGTTTTTGTTCCTGGGCTTTTTGGCAGGAAGTGTGTTCCCGCAGGGTCCTGGGGCAGAAATCTAGCCCCCAGATTGGCTGCACTTGCCCATTCCCATATAATAAATATAAATAAATATATCTAATCTATTTTGAGGTTAATAATAATAATAATAATAATAATAATAATTTTTATTTCTATCTTCCCGCCTCTCCCAATGGATCAAAGCGGGATCACAGCAGGGTTAAAATTACAATTACAGTATTGCAGCATTAGTTACTGCACCATTAAAACCACAGTAAAAAATAAAAGCATAAGAATCTAAAAACATTAACATCAATCAATCACGGGGTCAGCTGGTCTCATTCCATACTAATGATCTTCATAGGAGGTCAGGAGGATAAGCGCGGCAGAAGAGCTCTGTCTTTACTGCCTTCTTAAAGATTTCTAAGGATGTAACAAGGCGGGTCTCCTCTGGGAGTCCATTCCGAAGTCTAGGGGTAGCTATGCTGAATGCCTTTAGGGAAGTAGAAACATGTTTGGATGCTGGTATCTCCAATAAGTTCTTCCCACTTGTTCTAAGAGTGCAGGGCGGATTGTATAGGGAGATGCGTTCCCGTAAGTAACCTGGACCCAAGCCATGTAGGGCTTTAAAGGTAATGACCAGCACCTTGTACTGTGCCCGGAAGCTAATTGGGAGTCAGTGTAGATCTTTCAAAATGGGTGTTATATGGTGAAGTCTCGAAGAACTAGTGACCAGCCTGGCTGCCGCATTTTGCACTAATTGAAGCTTCCAAACATAATACAAGGGTAGCCCCATGTAGAGCGCATTGCAGAAGTCAAGATGAGCGATTACCAGAGCATGCACTACAGCTTCAAAGTCCTTTCGGTTGAGGTAGGGTCGCAGTTGGCGTATCTACCGAAGTTGGTACCAAGCACTTCTGACCGTCACATCCACTTGAGATGACAAACGCAGAGACGGATCCAGAAGTACTCCCAAACTGCAAACTTGGACATAATTTGCTTTTGAGTCATCGGACATTATCATGTCCGAATGTACAAAGTGTATGGCACAATATGGCTTAGTAACACGGTGCCATAGAATCTTCCACTTGCTTTTCAGTCAAAATGTAGCCTTCCATGTTCAGAGGCAGCATCTGGATGCCAGATGTTGGGGAGAAATGGTGGCTTCAGAGGTGGGGGACTGCAACCTTCATACCCTGCTACCAGGCTTCCCAGAAGCATCTGCCTAGCTGCTGTTGAAACTGGAATGCTAGGCACAGATGGGTCTTTTGGTCTCTTCTGGCAAGACTAAAGATGAATCTACAATTTGCGTTTGGGTGGAGAACTAGCAGAGGCCTTCAAAAGAAAAGAAAATTCTAAAATATTGATGAAATCTATGATTCTGCAGTAGAGTTCTGTCAGTTCAAGGTACAGAGAAAGGTTTTACCCAAGTATGAAAATACCCACTCGATCTTGTTGATGCCCACTTGATTTCTGTGGATCTGAAAATGTTCCAAGTCTGTGACATTCACAGCACAGCTTGTGAGCTGTCTACGTGTGGTGTGTGGGCTGCGGTGAGAACATGGCTCATAAGCTGCCGTTCCTTCTCTGTTCCTCTGCTTCTCTGCTCTCAGGTCTAAAGTATTAAGATGATGGAAATGTCCTTTTTCACTAGCTATTTAACCATAGGCAAATTTCTTTTGAGCAAGTGGCCAGAGAAGAGACATTTTTAATGTCTAAAGAAAAAAGATCTGTTCAACTCTGAAGCTTGCTTTTAATTTCAAGGCCAGCTGGCCCAGTAAGAGGGATTGTTCCAATTGCATTTTGTTTCTCAGCTTGTGGAATTGATTTTGTTGCAGAAGGCCATTTCTCATGCTGTTTTATTCAGGGATGGGCAGAGAGTGACTAGCAAATAAGCCTCCCAAGGGCTCTGTACTTTATTTTTTCCCCGGTGACTTTAAAAAACAAAAATAGCCAATAACAGCCATGGATTATTGACCATTTTATTTGTTATCCACCTTGGACCAGTTTAGGATTTGTGTGGGTACTTTCTGGTTTCGAAAAAATTCTATATGGATTTAAAACAGGTAAAGGAACACTAAAATGGGGCAAGCTAACCACTTCTGTCCCCTAGAGGCTTTCAGGAGATCTATAGGCCTTTTGCTTTTCAAAATTGCTTTTTTGAGAATTTTTGGTTACATGGATGAGGGTATGGAGAACCTGTGGAGTCCTGTAGTGCTGATGTGGCTCTCTAGTCCTGGAAGTTGCTCACTCCTGCTTTAGTTGCAAGGAAAGGTGAAAGAGGCATGGTTCCCCACCCCTATCTATTGGAATGCTGAGAGACTGACAGCTCTTGCCACTTGTCAGCTGATTCTGGATTCTGTCTGGAGCCCCATTAGCAACTTTAGGTCACCAGAGTGACCACTTCATGATGGTGACTAAACCAGACAGGCCATGTTAACATCAAGACTCCAGTCAATCATTTTTAAGTCTTGGAATTTCAGGATATTTCTATGGGAAATGTATAGGCTCTTTTGGTAATCTTTAGGCAATCTATTGTAAGTACTCATAGATGAGAGAGCCAGTGTGGTGCACTGGTTTGAGCACTGGACCAGAATTTGAATCCCTGCCCAGACATGGAAACCCCTTGAGTGGCTTTGGGCAATTTCAGCCTCAGAGGTAGTCTCTGCACAAATCTTGCCAAGAAATCCCCGTGATAGGTTCACCTTAGGGGTTGTCATAAGTTGGAAACAACTTGAAGGCACACAACAATAACATACATACATGTACATTTTTTTTGGGGAGAAAAATAGTTATAGCATGTTTGGGCTCTTATACATTACATTGCATGCAAAGCATCATTACATCATATTGCATGGCCATCTAGATATTATACCTTCATAGGGACTTTTGTAAGGATTGAACCTTTATTTCTTTGCCTCTCTTCAATAGGCTTAGTAATAATTAACAGATGTAAGAGCATCATCCTTCTAAACCATTTAAAACAATCTTTCATTCATCAAAAGTATCATCACCGTCATCATCATGTTCCTTCATAATTTAATAGTTTCTCATAATGTCTGCTAAGGTACTATACAGACATTTCCTAAAGGCTTTTACTTGTACAGAATTCTGTCCCTTGTATATTCATACTCCTCTTAATGATATAATTTAGACAATAGCACATGACAGAATGTATTCTCATCAGTGTGAAATTTATACAGCTTTAACAAGCTTCTGTGAAACAGGCATTCAAGGGTTAATCCTTGAGCATTGTTAACTCTCGGCAGCATTAATAACATATAAGAAATAGCTATTCTTAATTTAGCCTAGATGTCTGTTTTACCAGTACCAGCATAAATCAGCATTTTAGAGTAGCATGGCAGGTCTATCAGGAACTTCACTGTTTGTGAGAAGTGTCTTCTGTGTTGGAGGCATGCTGAAAGCAGCCTGGTAATAACTCTATGTGGGCTTCTTTTTATCTTCTACCTATGCCCACTCATCTTATCAAGCAAAAATAAACCATACCAAAGGGGTCCACTACTGGCATTCATCTGCCTGGGGTTTCTTAAAAGTTGTAAGTATTGTACCAGGTAGTTCATCTCTGAAGAGGGCAAGGCTAGTGTCTGTTACTGCTCTTGCATGCAATAGTGGAGGCTTTCCTTGTCTGGTTTATGTTCCAGAGCATGTGGCGTTCTTTCCAGACTGACCTGTACCATAGCCAAGTTTCTGCTGCCATACACACACTCACACACAGCTAGCTGCCTGTATTAGCTATTATTATGTTAAATTCTGTCCTTTAAAATTATAGGAATAGACTGAGAAGTTGGCAACAGGATATTCTGTGGCCTGTAAATAAAAGCATGTATGAAACACATTGCATGTGTTTTCGGTTGCACACATATATTATGTGATGGATCTTTAAGATTTTTCTGTACTACCTTTTACTCTGAAATCTTGGGAATGCCCACTTGAGTTCTGAAGCTCTAATAGGAATAAAATATTGCAAAATGACATTCCCAGACTGCTTTTGAAGACCTTGACACTTAAAGTACTTACATTTGTAAGGGAGGTGGCCAGAGGAAGAGAAGATCCCATTACACTCAATCTCTTTGTTGTTAACTGCCTTCCCGTCAATCTTGACCCATGGCGACCCTATGGATGAGACATCTCCTGTTTTCCCTGTCCTCTATTGCTCTGCCCAGCTCCTGCAAACTCATATTTGTGGGCTCTCTAATTAAGCCCATCCATCTAGTATGTGGCCTTCCTCTCTTTCTACTTCCCTCTACCTTTCCTAACATCATTGTCTTTTCCAACAATTTATTCCTACTCATGATGTGTCTAAAGTATGACAGTAAGTCTTGTTATCTTGGCTTCTAGGAACATTTCAGGCTTGATCTGATCTGGGACCCATTTGTTTGTCCTTTTGGCTGTGCATGGGATTGTCAGCACTCTTCTCCAGCACCACATCTTAAATGAGTTGATTTTCCTCCTATCTTCTTTGACTGTCCAGTTCTCGAATCCATACATGGTAATAGGGAATATAATGTCTGTATGATTCCGACTTTTGTGCTGAGTTGTATGTCTTTGCATTTTAAGATCTTTTCTAGTTTTTTCAGAGTCTCCCTCTCCATTCTTAAAACTTCTTCTGATTTCCTGGCTGCAGTCCCCATTCCAATCACTGTTTAATCCCAGATACGAGAACTCTTTTACTATTTCCTCATTGTCTAGTTTGAATGTGTGTGTAAGTTCTCTGTGGTCCTTATTTTTGTTTTCTTTATGTTCAGCAGTAAACCTGCCTTTGTACTTTCTTGTCTGATCTTCCTTAGTTGTTGTTCCAGGTTTGTGAGGTTCTCTGCTAGTATTATGGTGTTGTCTACCATAATTTCTACCTAATAAAAATATTGAAATGTCTCATGATAACCTAGATCAAGAACAAGCTGAGACTCCCAATTTCTGGTAACTTGTAGAAACCATCTGACTTTTGGCTGGATATTGTAATTACAGTATTATTTTATTCATTTATATCCTGCTTTTCCCACAGTAAATGGCACTGAAGGCAGCTAACAACATATTTAAAAACAATATAGATTAAAAACTATATAAAGGCATAAATAAAAGTATTACTATAAAAGGTATTTAAAATGATTAAATATTTTATGAAGTTAAAAACAATTAAACATTAAAACATTAAAATTCATTAAAAGACTATACTGAGTCCTTAAAAACAGCACTGCACAGCATTGAAGCCCCACCTCAGTCAATGTCTAAAAAGCTGACAGCATAAAAATATTTTGACTTGCTGATGGGAGGGAGCAAGGGCAAGACCCATCCTGGCCTCTCTAAGAAGGGACTTCAGAAGTCTGGGAGCAACCACTAAGACAATCCTGAGTAGGTGGTGGGACAGTGAAAAGAGCTTCTCTAGATGATCCTAGTAAAACGGCAATATAAATCAGGCAAATGGGATATCAAAGTTGCCTGATTTATATTGCCATTGTACTCAGATCTCTGGATATGTAGTGTCACATGCAGTTTCTATATTGTCTGCTAAGGATGTGTCTGCCAAGGAAACTCCTTGTTTCTTACCTTTCAAAGAATTGTAGAGTAGGAAGAGACCCTAGGGGCCATGCAGTCCAACCCCTTGCCATGCAGGAACTCACAATCAAAGCATCCTCCACAGATGGCCATCCAGCCTCTGTTGGAAAATATCCAAAGAAACATATTTCAAGGGAGTGTGTTCCACTGTCACATCTCTTACTGTCAGGAAATTCTTCCTAATGTTGAGGTGGAATCTCTTTTCCTGTAGTTTGTATTTATTGCTCTGAGTCCTATTCTTTGGAGCAGCAGAAAACAAGCTTGCTGCATCCTCAGTGTGACACCTCTTCACATATTTAAACAGGGCTATCATATCACCTCTTCACCTTCTTTTCTCCAGGCTGAACATACCCAGCTCTCTAAGTTTCTCCTCATAAGGCCTCATTTCCAGACCTTTTCCTGGAATGCAACTCTGTGCATCTTTGACAAATTGTTTGGTGTAAGTATCCTTAGGATGACCACACAGCAGAGTGCTGCTGCTGGGCCTCATAAACTGTGCTGCATAAACTGAGGTTACCACCACTGTGCACTGCAGGAAAAGTTCAGGTAAGCTCTCTTTCAGGAAATCCTATCCATCATTACTGATCTTATGAACAAACCTCTGAGAAACCCCTGAGTTCACCCAAAGGCGCTTGGAAAATGTATTCCTCGGGGCTATTTTAACAACATTGTTCATTGTTAATCTATAGATAGGTCTTAAAGCACATTGCTTAATGTCATTTTAAGCTTCCATTTTGGAAGACACTAACCACCGGAACTGGGAACTTTGCCAGGTTGAGCAGAGCTGGTGGCCTTTTCCTTGGGTGCAACAGCAAAGCTTTATTCAAAATGATTGGAATCTTCATGTCAGCAGAATAATTGCTTCCTTGTTGGATTATGGCTTGCTGTCTTCTCACCAAATTGTGTGATAAACGTCATTGAACCCTTCTGCACATGTTGCATTGAGGCCAAATTGTGTATTGAAATCATGTGCACATTGAGGCAGCATCTTTCCAGATTTATGATGAACTTCCCAGGGTTGCCCTCCTCTAAAAGTCATGGGTAAATTCTAGTTGCTTTTGGCAGGAACTAACTTTTATTTGTATCTCAACCACTCATGCATCTGTCATATGATGTATAGTTCTTTGTTGCTGAGGGAGTGGGGTGTTATGCCACAGGCTTTTGAAATAAGAGCAGTAATTTAATCAAAGGAATCTTTATCTATCTATCTATCTATCTATCTATCTATCTATCTATCTATCTATCAGCGGCTGACTTTTCAAGGGCAATCAAAAATATCTTGATTGCCCATGATTGCCCTATATGTTTTTCTCAACTTTTCTTCAAATTGCTTGGGGCATTGTAGATGGATCTTCCCTTTTTCGTGCGGTACCTTTTTGGAAGAGGTTAGGCTGAGACAGCAATTGACCCAAAGTTCTTCTCTAAATATCATAGTGTTATGTTTCCTCTGAAATTTCAAAGCATATCTTATGAATTGCAGTCCACACATATGTTTTTATTTTACTAGTTGATCTTTGGGATTTACCAGCAGATTTGTTGTTGTTGTTGTGTGTTTTCAAGTCATTTCCAAATTATGATGATCCTAAGGCACCTATCATAGGGTTTTCTTGCAAGATTTGTTCAGTGGAGGCTTGCCATTGCCTTCTTCCGAGGCTGAGAGAGTGTGACTTGCCCAAGGTCACCCAGTGGGTTTCCATAGCTGAGCTTAATTTGAAAAAGGGAAAGGCTAGTTCTCTGTGTTCATTTTGCTGGAGTGAGTTTTCAAACATTTCAAATTGTGACCCATTTCTGTGGGCCACTGAGAAGAGGAGCTAGAGGCCTAATTCTAAATAGCTCCTAGCAGAGGATTTCCAGACCATTCTCTTGCAAAAAGGGAAGGCTAGTTCTCTGTGTTCATTTTGCTGGGGGTTTCCTTCTATTTTTTTTTTTTTTATAGTCAAGGAGGTTTTCAAGTACAGAGGAGAAGGTGGCCTGGAAAGAGTGTTGGAGAGGGGCTCCTTTAAATTTTCAATTTTCTTTAAACTTTTTTCCTTAAGGGGCTTGTGGGGACTTGTATTTAGACGAAGTGAGTCAGAGACTTGCCTCTGGAAGGAGCTAGTAGCCAGGAGCTCTCTACATAACTATAGTCCCAGTTAATTGAGCTCTTTAACATAGCTTGGGGACAAAGGCCAAGCCAGCAGGGAATCTTTACACTTGTGTTTAGCAGGAGAAGCCCACAATCTTGTTTCAGTGCCTCCTTAAGACACTGAAAGACCTGCTGTAGTCACCTGCAACACTTGTGGGATGTTTGTCTTCTTGCCTAGGGATGTAGGGAACTTCACCTGCACTAAGTGCAAGTTGGTAGCCTCTTAAAAGAGAAAGTACAGCAGCTGGAGGCTCAGGTAGCTACACTTCAGCATCTTAGGGAGCAAGAGATTTCCTTTGATAGAACAGACTAAAGGATCTTGGATAGAAAACACACAGAGGAGGTTGATGAGGAGGAGGAAGTCATTTCACATACAACAGAAGTAGATGATTGGAGGAATGTCACAAGCAGAAGTAGGGAAAACAGGGAACATTCTGTGAGTTTGCAGCTACAGAATCTCTCTCTATTATCAAGGATGATGAGGAAGGGCAGCAGGGACAGACTTCAGGGAGAGAGCAGGGGACCCTGAGAGTTCCACCAAAGGGAACAGCTGCTCCTAAGCCTCAGAGGAGACGTGTGGTGGTTGTGGGGGACTCCTCGCTGAGAGGTACTGAACCAATGGTTTGTGGGCCTGACAAGATGTCTCAGGAGATATCTCCCTGGAGCAAAGATCTGTGATGTGACAGAGAGGCTGACAAGACTTGTCAAGCCTACTGACCATTACCCCTTTCTTTTGGTTCATGTGGGAACCAATGACACTGCAAGGCACAGCTTTCAGAATATCATAAGGGATTATGAGGCTTTGGGTAGGAAGTTGAAAGAGATGGATACACAGGTTGTCATGTCATCTCTTCTCCCAGTCGAAGGGCATGGTCCAGGAAGGGAGAGGAACTTAACAGAGGTGAATAACTGGCTCCGCATATGGTGCCGCCAAGAATGATTTGAGGGACTTCTGGCAAGGGATGGGTTGCATCTCATGCCAGTTGGCAAAAATGTTTTTGCTAATAGTCTCAAAAATTTGATCAGGAGGGCTTTAAACTGAGTTATGTGGGGGAGGGAGAAAATATTCTGGAAGGCAAAAGGGCTGGAGAAAATAGTCAAACTGTCATAGAGGGAACAAGACAAACAGTGCAAGGACCCAAAAGTGGGAGGCAAAAAAACCCAAAACAAAACAAAACAAAAAAAAAAAACCCCTGCACAGGCAGCAACTAAAGGGGACACATGGTCTAAGATGTCTCTACACTAAAGCACAGAGCATGGGGAATCAGCAAGATGAACTTCAACTCCTAGCACAACAAAGCAAATATGATATAATGGGCATTACTGAAACCTGGTGGGATGAGTCTCATGATTGGAATGTAAGAATACAAGGGTATAACCTTTTCAAGAGAAATAGGCCAAACAGGAAATGAGGAGGAATAGCATTATATGTCAGGGACATTTACACCAGTGAAGAGATCCAGGACATCAATCCTGGAAGCCAGGTGGAGAGCATCTGGATAAAAATTGAAGGGGAGGGAAACCACAGGGATGTCATTGTGGGAATGTGCTACAGACCCCCAAGTCAGATGGAGGAATTGGATGATGTCTTTCTACAACAGATGACTACACACTCAGGAAGGAGAGATGTAGTAGTGATGGGTGACTTCAACTATCCTGATATTTGCTGGAAGTCAAACTCAGCAAAATCCTCAAGGTCTAGCAAATTCCTCACTGGCCTTGGAGACAGTTTCATTGTCCAAAAGGTGGAAGAGGCAACAAGGGGATCAGTTGTTTTGGATCTGATCCTAACCAACAAGGATGACCTAGTTAATGGAGTGCAAGGAGTGGGATCCTTAGGTGGAAGTGACCATGTTCTTCTGGAGTTTGTTATACAGTGGAAAGGAGAAGCCAGGCATAGTCAGACATGCATTCTAGACTTTAGGAAAGCTGATTTTAGTAAACTTAGAGAAATACTGAGGGTAATCCCATGGTCAAGAATACTAAAAGAGAAGGAAGTTCAAGACAGATGGGAGTTTCTTAAAAGGGAGATACTGAAGGCACAATTTGAAACAGTTCCAATGAAGAAGAAAAATGGGGAAATCACCAAAGAAGAATTCAAACAAATATCAAGCACGTGTAGGGGTAAAGTCAGAAAAGCTAACACGCAGAATGAACTCAGACTTGCTAGAGAGGTTAAGAACAACAAAAATGACTTGTTTGGGTATGTCTTCAGCAAAAGGAAGAAGAAGGAAATGGTAGGGCCACTGTGTGGAGAAGACGGCAAAATGCTAACAGGAGACAGAGAAAAGGCAGAATTACTCAACACCTTCTTTGCCTTAGTCTTCTCAGAAAAGGCAAAGGGTGCTCAACCTGAGGACAATGGAACAGAGGACAGAATTTCAGCACAGAATAAGTAAAGAGATAGTACAGGAATACCTTGTTGATCTAAATGAATATAAATTTCCAGGACCAGATGAACTACACCCAAGAATATTAAAAGAACTGGCTAATGTAATATCGGAACCATTGGCAATAATCTTTGAGAACTGGAGAACAGAAGTCCCAGCAGACTGGAGGAGGGCAAACGTTGTCCCCATCTTCAAAAAGGGGAAAATGGAGGATCCCAACAATTATCGTCCATTTAGTCTAACATCAATACCAGAAAGATTCTAGAGCAGATCATTAAACAGAGAATGTGTGAACATCTAGAAGGCAATGCCATAATCACAAAAAGTCAACATTGGTTTCAGAGAAACAAGTCATGCCAGACTTGCCAGAATCTCTTTCTTTGATAGAATTACCAGCTTGGTAGATGAAGGGAATGCTGTGGATATAGTATATCTTGATTTCAGTAAGGTCTTTGACTGGGTTCCCCATGACATTCTTGCAAACAAGCTAGTAAAATATGGGTTAGGCAGTGCAACTGTAAGATGGATTTGTAATTGGTTGACTGGCTGGACCCAAAGGGAGCTCAACAATGACACCTTTTCATCCTGGAGAGAAGTGACCAGTGGGGTGCCACAGGGCTCTGTCCTGGGCCCAGTGTTATTCAACATCTTTATCAATGACTTGGATGACAGAATTGGGAGCATACTTATCAAATTTGCAGATGACACCAAATTAGGAGGAATAGCTAATACTCCAGAGGACAGGATCAAGATTCAAAATGACCTTAACAGATTAGAAAGCTGGGCCAAAGCTAACAAAATGAAATTCAACACGGAGAAATGTAAGGTATTGCACTTAGGGCAAAAAAATGAAATGCACAGATATAGGATGGGTGACACCTGGCTGAACGAGAATTATATGTGGGAAAGGGATCTGGGAGTCCAAGTGGACCACAAGTTGAGCATGAGTTGACAGTGTGATGCGGCAGCTAAAAAGGCCAATGCAATTTTAGGTTGCATCAATAGAAAGGGAAGTAATAGTGCCACTCTATTCTGCTCTGGTCAGGCCCCACCTGGAATATTGTGTTCAGTTCTGGGCACCACAATTTAAAAAGGATGTTGAGAAACTGGGGCATGTCCAAAGGAGAGCGACTAAAATGGTGAAGGTTATGGAAAGCATGCCCTGTGAGGAATGACATAGGGAGATGGGGATGTTTAGTCACCTTAGTTGATGATCTCCGTCTGGGTATCAACAGGGGAAGTGTGACCTTGTTGGTGTTCTTGGACATCTCAGCAGCTTTCGATACCATAGACCATGGTATCCTTCTGGAACTCCTGAGGGAGTTAGGTATTGGGGGCACTGCGCTCCAGTGGCTCTGATCCTACCTCTTGGGCAGATTCCAGACGGTGATGCTGGGGGACAGCTGCTCTTCTAAGAAAGAGTTGACATCTGGCGTTCTTCAGGGCGCTATTCTGTCCCCCATGCTGTTTAACATTTACATGAAACCGCTGGGAGAGATCATACAGAGACATGGGGCGCGGTGTTATCAGTATGCTGATGACACCCAAATCTATTTCTCTATGTCTCCGACTGTTGCAGTGACTAAGGATGGCATCTCTCCTCTGGATGCCTGCCTTGAGTCGGTAATCAGCTGGATGAGGGAAAACAAACTCAAGTTGAGTCCAGAGGAAACGGAGATCCTTGCGATAGGTAAAACAAGTCCAGGGATGAGGATTTGTCAACCAGTCCTGGATAGGGGCACTTCTCCTAAAGGATAAAGTTTGCAGTTTGGGAGTACTCCTGGATCCATCTCTACAGTTGTCATCTCAAGTAGATGCGATGGCCAGGAGTGCTTGGTACCAGTTTCGGTTGATATGCCAACTGCACCCCTACCTGGACCAAAAGCACCTAGAAGCAGTGGTACATGCACTAGTAATCTCTTGTTTAGATTTCTGTAATGCGCTCTACCTGGGGCTACCTTTGTACCAAGTCCGAAAGCTTTAATTGGTTCAAAATGTGTTAGCCAGACTGGTCACTGGAACACCTAGATCAGACCACATAACACCAATGTTAAAATCCCTTCATAGGTTACTGATTAGCTTACGGTCGCAATACAAAGTGTTGGTTATTACATTTAAAGCCCTTCATGGCTTGGGCCTGAGTTACTTGAGGGAACGCCTCTCCCTACACAATCCACCCCGCACTCTCAGAACATCTGGAAAGAACCTATTGGAGTACTCAGAAACCAGAGTAACAACAACTTCTTACAGAACATTCACCGCCGCGGCCCCCAGATTGTGGAACAGCTTGTCAGACAAGATCAGTCTTATCACCACCTTAGATGCCTTCAAAAAGGCACTAAAGACAGATCTCTTCCGGCAGGCCTACCCACCTGATCTTTTATAAGACATTTTAAATACTCCGCTTCTGATCTGATTGTATGAATGTTAGTTGATGATCCATTATCTTAGTGAATTAATAGTATTGTCATTGTTTTAACGATTGTATTTTATATGGAATTGTTTTATTGCTGTAATCCCGCCTCAATCTACAGGGAGAGGCGGGAAATAATAATAATAATAATAATAATAATAATAATAATAATAATAATAATAATAATAATAATAATTTAGCCCGGAGAAGAGAAGGATAAGAGGTGATATGATAGCCCATTTTAAATACTTGAAGGGATTTCACAGGAGGGAGCTAGCTTGTTTTCTGCTGCTCCAGAGACTAGGACCCGGAGTAATGGATGCAAGCTACAGGAAAAGAGATTCTGCCTCAACATTAGCAGGAACTTCCTAACAGTAAGGGCTGTTCGACAGTGGACCACATTTTTTCCTTGGAGAGTGGTGGAATCTCCTTCCTTGGAGGTCTTTAAGCAGAGGCTGGATGGCCATCTGTCGCGGATGCTTTGATTGAGATTTCTTGCATGACGGGGTTGAACTGGATGGCCCTTGCGGTCTCTTCCATCTCTATGATTCTATGACACCATGGCTCATTTATAGCAGTTTGGGGTAGGGTATATGCAAACCCCTCTGAACAAATCTTAGCAATAGCAAGTACGTTTCTGTACCACTTATCAGTGCACTTAAGCATTCCCTAAGCGGTTTACAATGTGTAAGCCAATTGCCTCCCAACAGGCTGGGTACTTATTTTAGTGACTTACGGATGGATGCCATTCTGAATCGACCGTGGAGCCCCGGTTGGTATCGAACTTGCAACCTTGCGGTTTGTGAGTAAGTGGCTGTAGTACAAGCATTTAACCACTGCACCACCAGGGCTCCTTTCCAAGAAAGCCTCATGATAGGTTTGTCTTATGGTCCACATGAGTCAGAAACACTTGAAGTCACACAACATTAAGAACAACATATGCATGATAGAAGAATGTAGGTAATATTTAAGTATTTGCTATGCACTAGAAGCAAGATGACGGATAGATATATCAAAGAGTATGTCTTGCTGTTTCAGTTGTGGGCTCTGGAGAAAGTTGCAGGGACTTCTTTTTGCTGTTGTAGCATCTGAGGGGGGGGAAGAGCATACAAACAGAAGGGACCGGGTAGGATTA
This sequence comes from Sceloporus undulatus, assembly GCF_019175285.1. NCBI lineage: Eukaryota > Metazoa > Chordata > Lepidosauria > Squamata > Phrynosomatidae > Sceloporus > Sceloporus undulatus. The sequence goes on along the minus strand of NC_056526.1, from coordinate 7,312,049 downwards.
TAGTTGGCACTTTTGTGGTGCTGTGAGCATAGCTTCAATCTGAGGCAATAGAGGCTGTCTTAATATGTGGGATGGGATCATGCACCTTCATTTTTCAAGTCCTGGTGACATGAACCTTTAAAGTGGGTTAGGGTTGGTTAAGCAAGTTCATTCGACCTGTTCTGAATTGGGTTGTGTGCATAATTAATGGTTCTAGGTGGGTGAGACTTCTATCATGGTACTTTCCTTCTAGTTACACATGAATTACGTTAGGTGCTCTGTGAAATACTGAGGAGGGGATTGTGTAAGCCTTTGTTTTAGGTTGGCTTTCTGATTTGCTGTTCCAGCATACACATTTTTTCAGTGACACATACAGATGGCAAACTTGTACAAAACAAGAGAGGTTAAACATCCTAAACACTATTGTCTCTATTCACAGTCCTTCAGCACATGAATTTCCCCCCTTTATCCTTGTTTCTCACTAGCCAGCTTATTACTCCTTCCTCTGCCCCTCTTGAACTCTGGTCCTTTGAGATCTTTTGGGGTAATGTGATTTGTCGAACCTCTTTTCTGGAACTGAACTAGATAAGGACAAATCCATCTTACTGTCTGTGTACTGACATAACATATCAAGAGTGACTGCTTTGTCCTCCTTTCTTGAATGGCCAGTTGGGAATGAAGACAAATAACCAAAGCTTGACTCCTGCTGTCAATGAAAAATCAACATTACAGTACATGATGACCTCTGTCTGTCTTATCTTTTTCTAGTTCCACTGCTGTCTTGGGGTCCCAGCTTCAATTTTAGCATCTGGTATGTTGAACTCAGTGGCATTGATGATCCAGACGTGGTGCAGCCCTGCCTCAATTGGTATAGCAAGGTAGGCCTGTGTATGAAATGGCTGCAGGATTAATGGGAATGAGTGAGAGATGATGAAAGAATATTCACTTTACTGGCCAATTAAAGTTTTGCTCAACAGATAAGTTTCACAGCCAATTCTGTTAGTCAACTGCAGCATAACATTTTCAGTATTTAAAAACAAGGGGGGAAAACCCCTTTTACAGAATTAATAGTTTGACATGGCTCTTCAGGTTTGGCAGAGTGCCTGTGAATGTGAAGTGCTTTTGAAAAATGTGTTGGTTCTTTTGAGCAGTGCATATGTTTCCAAATGGAAATACATATATTTTTGTGAGAGGTCATAGTTGTAACATGTCTTGGTTGCAACAACAACAACAAAAAAGTTAGTGACTTACATCAAATTATACAATTGTCAACCTGGTTTGACCTGTTTAAAACTAAAAAAGACCTTGGACACAATCCAACACCATGTGAGCATACAGCCAGTTGCACAGTGGAACTTTCTCCCTGTCACCTCCCCACCTCAGTAGGTCCCAGTGCCTCCTGCTAACTTGCTCCAGAGGATGTCTAAATCCCCTGGAGCAGTTTTGGAAGGTTTACAGCGAGGAGGAACACTTTCTTTCCTCTTTGTTCTGCAGAGAGAAAGCAGTTTCATCAGAAAAAAAAAGGAAACTGAATTTCATCTTTTGAGTACTGGTTCTGCACAAAGTGTCTAATTGGAAGAACTTTGCTGTTGCCAGTCAGTACAGGAAACACTGAGCTAGATGAACCAGTGGCCTAACTTGTTATAAAGTAGCTTCAAATGTCTTTGTAGATAGTTAGTAGAAATATTCATTGTTCTGGATTAATTTTAGTGAGTCTGACAATGTAACCATTGTAATGATTAGCGTTTGAAATTTTAAAAATAGAGAGAAGAAAAATAGTGCAGAGCCATCTCTGGATATAAGACACCACAGTTACAGAAAGCTGTTTGTTTTAAAAGGCTTTTATGATACTATGACTAGAATTTTGTATGTAGTAAAAAGAGGTCAGAAATCAATTACTCATAGAGTGGTTATGAGGATGAACTTGGATAGATTCATATATACCAGTGGTTCCCAATCTTCCTAATGCCGCGACCCTTTAATACAATTCCTTATGTTGTGGTGACCCCCAACCATGAAATTATTTTTGTTGCTACTTCATAACTGTAACTAAAAAGATGTTTTCCAATAGTCTTAGGCGACCCCCATGAAAGGGTCCTTCGACCCCCAAAGGGGTCCCGACCCACAGGTTGGGAACCACTGATATATACCAACCTGAATTCTCTGGTGAAAGAAAAGGATATAAATTACACATGTAATTTTGGACATCTCAGCGGCCTTCGATACCATCGACCATGGTATACTTCTGGAACGCCTGAGAGAGTTGGGTGTCGGGGGCACTGCGCTCCAGTGGTTCCGATCCTACCTCTCAGGAAGGTTCCAGTCGGTGAGGCTGGGGGATAGTTGCTCTTGTAAAAGGGAGCTGACATCTGGCGTTCCTCAGGGCGCCATTCTATCCCCCACGCTGTTTAACATTTACATGAAGCTGCTGGGAGAGATCATCCGGAAGCATGGAGCATGGTGTTATCAGTACGCTGATGACACCCAGATCTATCTCTCCATGTCTCCGACTGATACAGTGACTAAGGATGGCACCTCCTCTCTGGATGCCTGCCTGGGGTCAGTAATGGGCTGGATGAGGGAAAACAAACTCAAGCTGAATCCAGAGAAAACAGAGGTACTTGTGATAGGTACCCCAAGCCCAGACAGGGAAATTTGCCACCCTATCCTGGACGGGGTTATGCTCTCCCTAAAGGATAAAGTTCACAGTTTGGGGGTACTCCTGGACTCATCTCTACAATTATCATCTCAAATAGATGCGATGGCCAGGAGTGCTTGGTACCAGCTGCGGCTGATACGCCAACTGCGCCCCTGTCTGGACAGAAAGGACCTTGAAACTATAGTACATGCACTGGTAACCTCTCGCTTGGATTTCTGTAATGCGCTCTACATGGGGCTACCTTTGTACCAGGTTCGGAAGCTACAACTAATTCAGAATGCTGCAGCCAGATTGATCACAGGTACCCCAAGATCAGACCATATAACACCTATATTAAAATCTCTCCACTGGCTACCTATTAGCTTCCGGGCACAATACAAAGTGTTGGTCATTACCTATAAAGCCCTATATGGCTTGGGCCCGAGTTACTTAAGGGAGCGCCTCTCCCTACATAATCCGCCCCGCACCCTCAGAACAACGGGGAAACTTTTACTTGACTGCCCCAAGGTAAAACAAGCAGCAACTCATTGGAGGGCCTATACGGTGACAGCCCCGACCCTCTGGAACGCACTCCCAGAAAAGATCCGACTCTGTCCCACAGTAGAAGCTTTTAAGAGGGCATTAAAAACTCACCTTTTTCAAGTAGCCTTCCCTCCCAACTTTGTTTAGATGAGGAAGCCCCCGCCCCCATAACTGATGGTTTTAATGGTATGTATATAGCTCAGGTTTTTATGCAATCTGTATGAAATTGTGATTTGTAATTAACAAAATATTGTACTGTTTGTATCGTGACATGTGTCACACAACTGTTATATTGTAAACCGCTTTGATCTACAGGAAAGGCGGTATATAAATAAAGTTTTTATTATTATTATTATTATGTAGAGATATATTGAGCGTTGCCTTGTGACCCTGTTAACATTATCCCGCATGCATTCCAAGGGCTTGGGTCCTCTTGCAATCTAAACCAAAGTCTGTAGGCAAATTACTCAACACTGTTAGGCTGGGAGAGCTGTGGTGCTGTTCTCATAGGTTTTCTTGTGTTCCAGTAGTACCGTGAACAGGAAGCCATTCGCCTCTGTTTGAAGCACTTTCGCCAGCACAACTACACCGAGGCATTTGAATCACTGCAGAAGAAAACCAAGATTGCACTGGAGCATCCCATGCTGACAGACCTTCATGACAAGTTAGTCCTGAAGGGAGACTTCAATGCTTGTGAAGAGTTGATAGAAAAAGCTGTGAATGGTAAGTGCAGGAGGGGGTTGAGGTGTGATTTTGATTATCTTGTTGGGCAGCCAGTGAATGAATGCATTAGGACTCTAGGTAGACTTTTGGCGTCCTCTATAACAATTTTGGTTGCTTGCCAGTGAAATGGAACCTCCTTCTTGTCAGGCTGATAATCCAGGCTTTGTCCCTACTGGCAGTGCAACGTCCCTTGCACTTTGGAAGGCAGCCAGCCCCAAACAGATGTTTGGAATGGAAGTCTTCATGTTAACATTCTGTCGCTATTCCCTAATGCCTCTATAAGATCACTTGTGTGTAATCTTAGGTTATCTGCAAATCATTTTCATTGCATTCAAAACAGAGATGTGTAAAGCAGGTTCTGAGTGTTGAGAGTACTGTGCTGCCTTTTAAAGAGGTAGAAAAGTCTAAAAGGGGTTTTGGAGGCAAACACATAGAATCATCGAGTTGGAAAAGACCTCAAGGGCCATCAAGTCTAATCCTCTGCCATGCAGGAATAATGCAGGAGCGGAGCTTGGAAAAGTTACTTTTGTGAATCACAGGTCCTTTAATTCCCAGCTTTCGTGCAGTTATTTGTCAGAGAGGCTGAAAGAGGAATGAGCATGGACTATTGGCCACTAGAGAAAGAATGGTAGGGAAAAGGGGCCCATAGGCTACTGCTTTGCTCCAGACTTCTCTGCCTTACTCCAGGGGACTGTCAGATTTATCAGCAGTAAGAGCTTAGCTTCTGTCTGGCTTCTTTTGATGTGATGAATGTAATGGGTAGCCACATTTATAGAATTCCTGTGCAAGAGTAATTACTATACTGTCAGAACAACTGAACAACTGGATTAATTCCTATAGGGCTGAGAAAATTTTCTCTTTGGGAAATGGTTGATTTCCAGATGCAAATACTCCTGAGGAACCTGGTGATTTTTATTTTATTTTATTTATGTTATTTATTTATTTTAAAGATTTATATCCCGCCTTCTCTCTCCAATGGGATTCAAGGTGGGTTATGTTTATGTATACCCAAACATTTGCCTCTAGGTTTGATTATTTGCTGACTCTGTGGGATGCTGGGGCAAGTTCAAACATTGACCTGGTATGAACTACTTGCATGCATGATGCTGGAGTAAGAAAGCTTTGAAGCCTTTACCATGGCCACCATCCTTCTTTATAAAGTGTAAGACGTAAGAGTATACAGTCTTACTCTGTATAATGTGTTTCACTGAAGCCATAATGTTGTGCATAGTTACTTGTGCTCCCCTTCCATGCAGAATCTGTTCCTGAAAGTGAGTGAGCCAGCACATAGCCTTCCGAATGTGTAGATCATAATGATGGGTTACTTGTATTTTTATATTATTGAATTTGTCCCTTGTTACAGAAACCTTCCATCATTTATAAAGATTTATAAGAATACTCTTAATTTAGCAATTAAAAACGGGACATGCTCCACACTTAAAGAATTGGGAGTTTTGTGGCTGTCCAGATGTTGGACTGCAAGTCCCAGCAACCCTAACCAGTATAGCCAGTGGTGAGGAATGCTAGGAGTTCCAGTCCGACATCATCTGGAGGGCTACATGATTCCCATGCCTACTTTATATAGAGCGTTTCTAGGTATGAGGATTCCATTTGTATGCTCACTGATGCTTTGTTCTAATGGTAGCCATGGATGTGAGTAGCCTTTATCTGTCTGTCCATAGTCCAACAGTTAAATATGGTTAGTCTCCCTTAACTTGTTGGGTATACACAAACATAACTTGGTATTGCAGCCTCTCTAGTTTTAAGGATCGTATGAAGTAATAATGGGTCTTTCCCCCTGCTACCTACCTTTGCTAATTTAGGAGTACTGAGTTCCCCTTCCCCATGTGGCGGGTAGAGTGAGGCCTTGAGGGAAGAGGTGGGCCTCTTGCATCAGAATGTACTCCGCGTGAACTCCAGTCAAAGAGTATTTGTCACAGTCTGGGATGTGGCCCAGGAATCCTTTTTCAACAGGTGTATCCCCCAACTGTCTTGAGCTAAACTCAGACCAAATAATGAGGTAGCTTTTTCCAACTGCCAACAGCTTGGGCAGCTTATGCACAAACACCTTCTGGTCATATGATTCCTTGAAGACCTGGCTGAGATGCCCAAATGCCAATTTTCACATACTTTTTCTGCCAGAAAAATTCTCAAGAGGCTTGGGCTTGTGTTTCCTTGGTTTAATTGGCCAAATGCGACATAGAAATGAAGTACTCTGTAACATTAAACCACTGGTTTTACGCAGCTGTACTGGCATTACACTTGTATTTAGAAACACCAGATTGTAATTTGTAAAGGCATTGTCCCAGGAACAAGAGCAGGTAAAGAAAAAAAAAGGGAAGGGACCTAAGACTAAGGCTGACTTGTACCAAGGAGCAGCTTTTTGTTTTGGTTTTGTTCAAGCATGGCAAACATCTCTTTGCCCTTTATTAGCAGATAAAGTCTTTTCAGTGTGCTTTGGCCGTCAGCCACACATTCACCCTGACACCGCCTTATTTCATCTGAAATTCTCAGAAAATGTGTATATGGAAACTCAGACAGGTGCCGGATTTCCTCTTGGAAATAATAAAGGTTTCCCTGAATCTCAGCTTTTTCAGACTCATGACTTTAAATACTCCATACTTGGATTTATTTCTGGAGTTTCCAGGCAAGAATGTTTATTCTCATGTATTAGAAATACTGAATGCAGAGTTACTTTAATAATGGTGTTTGAAGTGCCTCCAAAATGCAAGTCTCTGAAATACACTCCCAAAAGAATTTTTTGGCCAGCCTTGTGAAAATCTATGCTTGTAAAATTAACCAGCACCCCCCACCACCACTCCCTTTTCCCATCCCCTAGGCCAATATTATTTTTCCCGCCAATGACTCCATATCTGTTAACAGTAACTATCTGGGGCCTAATTCTGATGTAATCCTTTTGCTTTTCCAAGGAATGCATATGGAAAATAACATCTGAATGACCAATTGCCTGGATTTTCCAGGAAAGGTCAGTCAGCATGACTGAGCAGGAAGATAATATCCCACTTGTTGATGTTTTTCCTGTAAAGACCAAATTACTTTTCTTTCTGAGATATTGTTTCTAGTGAGTGGAATCTCATGTTTCTCAATTGATGTTAGTGGCTGGGAAATATAAAATTGGTGATTTTCCAGAGAGTTTGGCTGCTTGTGGATGCAGGTGCAGGCATTTAGATGTGCCTTGAACTTACTTATTCCAGACTTGTGCTGCTCATTTTACAAGTTCTGGACCTTGTTATGGCTTGTTGCCTCCAATGTGTCTGTATGTATTTTGCCATTCATGCTGCTTTGAAAGCAGTATCTCAAATGGCACATTATCAGTACTTTAAGTAGGAGACCTTACAAGTTCTATCTACCTGTGTATGAGCTCCCACTTGGTGGGTTGGCTGTTCAGCAAGTAAAAGTGCCAAACTGAAAATGATGAAGAGTTACAGCAGATGTCCCTATCCATTTTAAAGGAAGATCCACATGTCATCTTCTTTCTGATAATTTAGGAATGTTGAAGTGGTTGACTATGCTAAAAATAGGTTTACTGAACCATCATGGGAGTCACTGAAACATGGCCCAAGTTGGAGAGGAATAGGAAAGACATAGAAGCAAGACAGTCACAGTATATTGCATTGTCTATGGAGTTGAGGTAGCATATACCCACATTAACTCATTGTGTATTAAAGGCATGAACCAAGGATGTATGGTCTGGTTAGTTTTAATACAGTAGTATGGTATAGTAGTTTGAGTGTTGGACTACACTGTGGAGAACAAGGTTTAAATTCCCGCTTGGCCATGAAAACCCAAGAGTGACCTTTGGCAAGTCCCAGTCTCTTAGCCTCAAGGTATGGGATTGCCAAACCTCTCCTGAAGAAATTGCTAAGAAAACCTTGTCATAGAGTCACCTTAGGATCACCATAATTTGGAAATGACTTGAAGGCAAACAATCCACACATAACTCATTAACCTTAGTTAAGTTTATGTGTTTTGGGGCTTTACTTTTTTAACAGAAAATTTAGTACCAGAATCAGAAATAGCATGGAAAGGGAGGGGGCATTTATGTGGAGCCGTATCTAGGAATGATGATGACAATACCTATTCAAGGGTTCTCTTGTTTTAGGATTATCTCTTTTTCCACAGCTGCCTTCTCTCAGTCCTCTGTGGCCCCATCTCTCTGACCTGTTACAGACTGCCAAAATAAAGCTGCTTTGGGTCTCTTTGGAGGTATGCTATTTAAATGATGCATGCATCCTAAGTATCCGGAAGCTGCACCAAAGCTGCACTCCAGTGCTTAAGAATGGAGTGTGGCTTTGACGCGACCTCCGGACTCTTAGGACCCATGCATCATTTAAATAGCATACCTCCAAAGAGACCCGAAGCAGCTTTATTTTGGCAGTCTGTAACAGGCCTCTGACCCCTCTGAACATCTAGTTCTCACACTGCCTGTATAAAGTTTGTAAAAGGCTGTACTTAATTTTGAAATGCTCGATTAGTACCCTCTGATATTTCATCCATTTCCCCCTGGATAAACATAGAAGTAAATTTCCATGGAACTGAAAGGCACATGCTGCTTCTAGAGAAAATGTATTACTCAAGCACTGTTTGTGACTCCATTTGCATGCACCAGCAAGATGGAAATTCCATAGAACTCTGGCATATAGTGGACATGTCAGCTTCTACTTCGTATTGTCTCAATCACTTTTGCTACACATGGCATGGGCTGAACAAACTATAGTTCTTCTATCCATGTATCATTTATATGAAGTTCAAACCTGGAAGTCTGGCTTGCCTCTCTTCCAACAAGCCAGTGGCTTGGAGGAGATTCAAGCCAGATTGACAGGCTTGGACTTCATGGAAGACAACTCACACAGATGGGAGGTCTATGAACTGATCAGCCAACAATTGTTTGCAGCAGGAGCAATGGGACAATATCCCCATGTTCCCATGTATCTATGTTTTCCCCTGTTACATATATCATATATACTCAACTATATACAACAAACTTTTAGATTGTATGCCGTAGGCAGGCTTTTATAGTCTTGATTTTACTTGGTTTTGTACAGCACCGTTTAGATTTATGGCGCTTTATAAAT
>NC_056526.1:7258236-7303060 GCF_019175285.1 Sceloporus undulatus | reverse complement strand
AAAGTTAATAATAATAATAATAATAATAATAATAATAATAATAATAATAATAATAATAATAAGTTGATCTCATGTAAAAGTCAAGGGCAGGTTTAGGGGCCAAAATGAGGGATTTTGATATGACTCGTGGATAAGTTGAGAGTAAGACTTAGGGTCATGCAATAAAGGATCTAAAGGATGAAGCAAGGGAAAACAATGCCAAAGAACTTACAAAATTGCAGGAGGCATAACTGTTTGTGTTCACACTGAAGGATAGAGAGATAAAAGAATAGAGGAAGGTTAATGCTTCCAGGAAAATGCCACTCTTGCGTTTCACCAGGAGATGGTTTCTATTTTTATGAGAATTAAAGTACAGTACTCATATTGACATCTGAATAAGTTGACTCAGATTTTTTGGGTCATTTTTTTGACTAAAATTTCTAGACTTATATATGAATATATACAGTACTTAGAGGGGATACCATAATGTAGGGATGGGAGGTGATGTGTGTGTGCTTTTAAGTTGCCTGTTGACTTGTGTCGACATCATGAGTTTCATAGGGCTTTCTTAAACAAGGAATATTCAGAGGTGATTTGTCATTGCCCTCCTCTGAAATATAGCATACAGAATCTGGTGTTCTTTGGTGGTCCCCATCCAAGGGCTAACCAGGCCTGGCCTTACTTAGCTTCCAGAATCAGATGGGATCTGGTGCTTTCAGGGATTTTAGGCCATTGCCTAGGAGGTGTTAGGCATCGAAAAATTTCACCCTGCTCTATGAAGTAATCTTTTCAGAACTAGAATTTAGTTTTAATCCCCTCAAGTTGGATTATGTAGAAGAAGCTGAGAAACAATTATCCAATGACATGTTTTACAGAATACTATCTGTAGATCTTGCTGATGAATATGAGAAGGGACTATGCAAATTATCAGAATTTCCCACAGAAGTACAAAACCAGACCTGAATAGGTACACTCCATCTACTACTACCAAAATTACACAAACCAGGTGACCCAGGAAGGCCCATTATCTCAGCCATTAAAGCCCTCTTTGTTTGGGCATCTAGATATATGGATTAAATTCTCAGTCTATGTGTCAGCAGTACACCAAACTATGTGAAGTATACAATAGATGTTAGGAGGAAAATGGAGATTATCCATAGCCTCTCTGAGAACACCATCCTAACTATTAAGGTTGTGCAATCACTATACACCACTATTCCACACAGGAATAATAATGATAATAATAATAATAGGATTTATTTATATACCGCCCAATCACTGGGAATCCGAGCGGTTTACAACAGAGGGGATAATAGACGGTTCCCTGCCCTCAGGCTTACAATCTAAAAAGACAGGACACAAAAGAAGAAGGGAGGGGGGGGGGGGGGGGGATCAGGTCCAGCATTCTTCTCTCCCTCTGAGGTCTGGACCAAGGCGGATGGACTGGAGGGAGGGTTCTTTTTCTTAATCGAGGCTGGGCCTGATGGCGTTGAGCCTGTCCTTTCACTCCCTCGCAGGCCAGAAGATGACCATTGGAAGGAGGGGGGAGGGCTCTTCCTCTTCAGGCCCGATGGCGTATATAGAATAGACTATAAACCATTCTGAATTCTCTATGATTCTATGAAATGTAAAATTCTGTGAATGGGGCTACAGCACACCTAGCCACCAAGCTCTAATGCTTTGCAGTTACTTATAACTACAGTACTTCCTTTTTGTGAATAATATGCCTTCAAATAAATTGCACTTCCGTGGGCACTTGCAGGGGACCACAGTACGCAGACATCTATATGGGTGATCTGGAACAATACTTCATCAGCACATGCACCCAGAAATGCATCTTCTGCTTGAGAAATATTGATGACATTGTTATCATTTGGACTCCTGGCAAGTAATCACTTGAGAAGTTTCACCAGAATTCCAGCAACTTCCACATCAACCTGAGCCTGGACCAATACACACAACCAATTAATTGTTTTGACACTATTGTATAGTTGCACAGTAGACCTCTAAGCACCATATTGTATTGAAAGCCCACTCATTGTTACGCATACTTACATGGGTCCAGCTTCCTCCTAGAGCACACTGTCAGATTTGTTGGTTACAGCCAAATCCTCCAGTACAACGGCATCTGTTCAATTCCACAAGGCAGAGACTTATCTCATAGCACAAAGCAGGCATTTCTGAAACTACAGTACCCACCCAATGAAGTTGAAAAACAAATCAAGAAGTACCTCGGAACAATACTGCAATACAGAGCAAATCAGAGAATGACAGCATAGCACTAGTCACCTACAGCCCCCAGGTGAGGACACTCAGATACATCCAGTAAACTACAGCCAGTTCTGGAAAATAATACTTCTATCTTGCAGGTTGTGACTGACAGGCCTTTGCCTCCCAGCTTTAAAAATTACATGAGGAATCATAACATGAATGCAAATGGAGGGACAATATTTAAGGTTGTTGTGAGTCAAAAACAACTTGAAGGCACATGACAAAACACATATAACAAGGGAAGTGTTCCCAGAAAATTTTCTGACTTGAGGGGAAGTGACTCTGGCATAACAAATAAGTTGATTTCACACTTGAAGGCTACAGATGAGCTTGATCTGCCTGTATCATCTTATACAACCCCCTGAAAATTTATAGCCATGGTCACCATTTGCATCTTTATGTACCCCATTAGGCTCTCATTGCCTTCTCCACAACTAAGTAATTGCTGTTTTCTTATAGCTTTAGTATTTAATTCCATCCGTATGTCTGAGGACATGGATTGACATCCACGCAAACTGATGCTAGGATAAATCTATTAAAAAGGCTGCTAGATTCCTTCTTTTTGTCATTCTGCTTTCATTTAAAATTGTATCATTTTAAATAACTGACAAATCTAATCTAATGCAGCCAAGCTCCTGAGCGTGGGCTGTGCGGTGGATTGTTGACTCATCTGCTTGGGTGGTTTTGGCTTGTTTGTTGATATTGCTGTTGTGTGCCTTCAAGTCATTAACGGCAACCCTAAGACAAGCCTGTCATTGGGTTTTCTTGGCAAGATTTGTTTGGAGGGGGTTTGTCATTGCCTTCCTCTGAGACAGTCAGAGTGTGACTTGTCCAGGGTCACCCAGTGAGTTTCCTTGGCCAGTGGGAATTTGAACTCTGGTGTCCAGGGTCCTACATCACACTGCTTCTCCTTGGCAAAATGTGCAACGAATGCAGTGGCAGAAAGCAAGAAGAATGCTTTCTGCAAGATTCAGTCAAGTCTTCCCTCTCTTATTTTTCTTCTTTCCTCACCCTGCCAGTGTGACCTCACTGATGGTTCAGCTCGCAAAACAAGTCTTTATTGGTTTGTCACACAGGGAGAATGGAAGTAGAGTTGCTGCCAAGAGAGAGATAGTTCTGGGAAGAAGCCTGGAAGAACTCCAGACCAGTGTCCCATGCAAGACACAGTGGGGGTGGTGACAGTGGTTGTGTGTGGCACGCGTCATCATGGAATCTGTTTTGTACAATTCCAAGTGTTTAAACATTTTTGTTAGCTTTTAATTTTAGGAGTTTCTCCATGAAATGCAACCACTTTCTGTCTCTGAACCTTTCTTACTATCTAAGCAAGTACAAGATTCAGCTTAACAGAGTCAAGTTGCAGAAGCACAACACTTGAAGATCTTCTGTTAGTAACAACAAACAGCAATTTATCTGGCTGCCCCTCTTTATTCCAGTTCCCTCTCCCTATAAGTTCTGTCCAGATACAGTAGAAGTAAATTATAGCTCCCTTACTTCCCATGCATCTCGTTTTATTTCCTACAGTTAATTCTTTTTTTACTGCATTATTAGTGCTTTTAAAGTGCTACATTTAGGGTAGGAAAGCAATCCAGGCAGTTCTACATAAACATTATAGATACCTTTCCTTTTTAGATATTCCTCCTTTCAACATATCACATTAAAATAAGAGGTGATATGCAATTTGCTTGCAAGAAGGGGGATGAAAATCTGTTGCTAATGAAACTTCAGTATTGAAGAACCCTTGAAAGTGGCATATGAGTGATGATTATAGGAACATGGGGATTTGGAGGTGGCATTTCTTGAGACTCGCTCTGATCCATTGTTTGATTCTTCTTCCCCAAAGGCATTAAGAACCTACTTTCGCTGTGTGTGTGTTTTTTAAGGCTAATCATATGCCTGTGAAGCTGGAACTATTCCTCATTTGGGTGGTCTTGAATGATAGACGTTCTAATGTCTCAGAATTTCATTTTCCTTGTGTTTGGAAATACAGTAACTGAAATTTTACTGTTGAAGGGACTAGGGGAAAATGACTATGAGAGATGTCCAAACAGGATTTCCATGGAACTGGGTGAGATTCCTGAGCTTTCTTGGACAAAAATCATTCTGTTCTCCAATGTGAAGTTCTGTTCTCCCTTTCTTTGCTTGGATTCACATCAGACCATGCTACTTCTTTCTTCCCTCTGACAACAGTGTTTGATGCTTGATGTCAGCTTTAATTGGTGGGGGAGAAATTGTTGTATAATTTTTCACATGCTGAATTCCCAGCCTATGAGTTTGACCTGAAATATGTTTTGCATTACATTTTGAAGGCTCCGGTAGTCTCCTGTTTTCATCCCTTACCCACTGGAAGGCATCCATAGTAGAAAGGGTATCTGCTTGAGGGATCCTCAGGGTGCACTCAGCATATATATGAACCCGCCCTGATCTTTGCTTGATAACCTTATGTTCTGCACCCTGACTCCAGAACATTTCTGGGTACTTCTTCTATTTGATATGCTTTTAGTTTTACTATATTTCAGGAGTAGGTAATTGTGGAGGGAATGGGGGACATATTTCACCCCCAACCCTCCGTGGGGGTGCAGAGGTGCTCCTGTTATCCAGTTTTGTTTTAGGCTAGGCTTTGAGCTTTGGGGGCATGTCCTTGATGGGATTGTAGGGTCAATACCTGTCGTGTTTAACAGGGATTTTGCAATGTTTTTGGCTCCAATTTCCTCACCCCTGTTTAATTTCATAATGCCATTCAAGTGATTTTACATAAACCTATCTAGTATTGTTTAAAATTTATTACCAATGCATCTGTCCCATCTTTCTGTGGCTTTAAGTTCATATAGACGTAACATGATTTTGTTGTCATGTTTTTAATTTTTTTAAAGGAATCATATCAAAACAGGCATATTTAACATTTAAAATTTTTTTGGAAAAAAGGGATGTATAGCTAACAGCTAATGTTGTGTGTTGTGTTTTTTTTTTAAACAGATGGTTTGTTCAACCAATATATCAGTCAGCAGGAGTACAAACCACGATGGGGACAGATAATTCCCAAAAGCACCAAAGGTGAGACAGTACTATAAAGTCAGCTTATCAGTTTAATGTGACATGATCAGCAGTAGACTATATGTGAAGACTTTCTGGGAACTCAAGTTTGTGTGGAATGTGGTAGCCAGGATCTTATGAGGATCAGCTGTAGGAAGTAAGGCAGTCAGCGAGATCAGCTATATGTTACCAGTCCCAGCTTAAGGGTGTTATTGCCTTAAAAATCATCACATGGCCAGGGGCTGCCGATAGGGCTTACTCCAGGTACTGCCATTCCGTGTTGTCTAGCTTTGCCGAAACTCAATAAACAGTTTTTTTTAGGTAATTCTGTGGCCCCAGCCTGAGGTGGGCACCCTGTATTCCTTCAGATAACATTGGGCTGCAGTTCATATTGTCCTTCACCTTTTCACATGACTATGGGCGTTGGGCGGTACAGTCCAATAATTTTTGGCAAGGCTGCATAGAGCATGCTCCTACTCTAAACAGTCACATATGCTTACTTCCTTTCTATGGCTGTTTTTGCATATTTCTGCATATTTCATGTTGGGATAGCCATACTTTGTTTCATTCTGGGAATAAATTGTCTTTAGTTTATACCAATTGAATGCTGTTTATCCTCTCAACAAACCATGTTTAATAATTAGGCTTCTTTCTCTTTTCTCAAACTGCAACAAGGTGATGGTGAAGACAGCAGACCTGGAATGAGAGGTGGTCATCAAATGGTGATTGATGTTCAGACAGGTGAGCACCTTCCTTTTTATTTATTTATTTAATTCAAAGACAACATTTCATTTTTGGTACCTGCTTTTGTAGCCTACAGTTTTGTGGGTAATTATTACAATTTTCAGTTCACTGGCTGACTACAGAAGGACCACCATTGCTAAATAAGGGGATGAGGTTTGTATTTCCAGGACCATCCTGGTCCTCCAAATGTGCAACAATGCAAGCAAAACTGTGTTACAGTAGGGAAATATGGCACACTTGTAGAGCAAAACTGAAATAAGGAAATAGTTTCGGGCAGATTCTAATGGCAGAATTTTACTCTTAGAGTTGGGCATCTCAGTTCTTGTTCTGGCATATCAGGTCCCTTGTTTTTTTGTGGCCAGCTTGAAGCTGATTACTTATATTTTTGCGCCACTCTTTTGTGATAAGTTTTCATGATGGCAAACAGATAAAAATGATTTAAACAATTCCATATTAAAATAAATAATTGAAATAAATAAACAATTTAAATAAATATTTAAACAAAATAAAAATAAATCAGACGACTTAAGCAACCCTTAAAAGGGTTGAAATATAAAAAGGTAAAGGTAAAGGTAGTCCCTTGACATGAATGTCTAGTTGTGTCCGACTGTAGGGGGTGGTGCTCATCTCTGTTACTAAGCCGAAGAGCCAGCATTGTCCAAAGATGACTCGTGGTTATGTGGCAGAACACTGTTACTCTTGCCACCAAAGTGGTGCCTATTTAACTATTTGCATTTGCATGCTTTCAAACTACTAGACTAGCAGAAGCTGGGACTACTGACAGGAGCTCACCCCATCATGCAGCACTTTGGCCCTTGAACTGCCCATCTTCTGATCTTCCAGTCATCAGAATTGGTGTCTTAATCACTAAGCCACCGCATTGTTGAAATGTAAATTGGGCCCCAAAAGATTTAATAAAAGGCCATGCTTTGACCTGGTTCCAAAAAGAAACCAAAATTGGTGCCAGTCAGGCCTTCAAGGGGTGGGGAAGGCTGGGAATTGGTAGACCAAACGTGCTACACTGATGCTTCTGTTTTTCTACTGTCTGACTTTGGCTGCATCCACACTACAGAACTGCAGTAGCTCAATGCTGTGGAATTCTGGGAACTGTAGTTTATTATGGAGCCAGAGCTGTCTGACGGAGAAGGCTAAACTTCTCACAAAACTACAGTTCCCAGAATTCTATAGCATTGAGCCATGCCGGTTAAAGTCGTGTCAAACTGGATTATTTCTGCAGTGCAGATGCAGGCTCTGACTCCTTCATAAATGGCAAATGCAAATTACTTAATACCAAATTTACCATAGTAAAAAGATAGCACCCAGCATTTCACCATCCCACGTGAATCATCAGGCTACTTAGAATGATAGAATATAAAAATGTTTATTTGATTAAAATTTCTGAACAAGAAAGTAAATTACTGTGAAAATAAATATGCATCAAAATTTAACAATTTAAAAAAACCTTTTAAACAGTATCATAGGAAGTGCCTTAAAACTAAAGAATATATCAAATGAACACTAACAGAACATTATACGTTGTAGTATTTTTAAGTTTTTATTTTGAAGCTGGAGTCAAAATCAGTACATTTCTACCAACTCCAGCAAAAATGGCTTCTGTCTTTGAATCCATAGCTCTGGAGGAGGGCCTTCCTCAAGTTGGACATTGCAACTGAGAAGGTTGCTCAGACTTCTTAGAAAGTCTCCTGGGAACTCTGTGCAAGTTTTGTGTCAAAACTGTTCAGCTTTCCCAAACTTTGGGCTGTTGGTCCAGTTTGCTAGATTAGTTCTTTCTGTCCATTCATCTTTCTATTCTTCCTAGGCTTTTGGAACCTCATCTCTTTGCTTGCCTTTGCCCTTTGTTGGTCTGATTTATTCATTTATTGGATTTATATCTTGCCTTCCTCCCAAAATGGGATTTAAGATGACTTGTCCAGTTTGCCCCAACTTCCCTGCCTAGTGACCCATTCTGCTATCCATCTGTTTATAGTCTGGAGTGTCATGATAATGGCTGCAGGATCTCCTGGAGTTCTTTAGGCTTTCATTCGGTGATGTACTGTGTTACTGAGCTTCATTCCTGGGACTGGCTCTGGGGAGGCAAATTCCATTAGCATCCAGAGCATTCATAGTTTGGGCTCAGTGTGGGATTGCTTATTTTTATCTGGATACATCAGTTGTTTCTCCTAAGGTCAGAAAAGGTTTGCTGTTTTCCTCTGAGGTTTTGCAGTTGCCACAGCCAGAGACATAAGATCATCAAGCGGGGGCCAGTGTTGGTTGTGGGCCAGCACAGAGTTCTCTGAAAGTGGCTCAGTGGATGGCTTTTGCTTCATGATTGGGACCTGATGGTTGGAAGGTCATTTTTTCACTGGTTGGATTGAGTAATAGTCTGGGTCTCTTTTTTGCTTTCCATTACCTCAGCCACGATAAACATTTTTTAAAAAAAATGTAATCCCAGTTTACTTTGGTGCTTGTGTAAATACATATTAATCTGAAATTCTGGTTACACAAAGACATTTTGGTATCTCAGAGCATCCATTTAGTCCAGTGGTTCCCAAACTTTGGTCCTTTAGATGTTTTGGGACTTCAAGGTTGGCCAACTGCAAGGAATTCTGGGACCTGAAGTCCAAAACATCTGGTTGGCCAAAGTTTGGGAATCACCGATCTAGTTGTAATAAATTCTCCTCCCCTTCAGTGAAATAGTCTCTTCTCTAGAGACTATATTCAATTCTAATTGTGATTTTACTTCTAGTTTATTTTAGTCATCTTGACTCCTCCAAGCTTTATAAACTGTCCTTGAAGACTTTGAGAAGGTAATATAAATAAAAGAAATGTAGAATGAAGTAGCAAACCAATCCTGAAATACAATCGGCTTGCCTTTAACCTCTTTTTCAGGACAACATATGTTCTGCCCAGACTACTTAACATAAGAGAAAGGCCTTAAGTATACTTTAACTTAAGCAAACCGTGCTTCTTTTTATATAACAGCCATCAAATAATGTGTGTATATGAGAGAGCCAGTATGGTATAGTGGTTTGAGTGCTGGACTAGGACTCTGGGAGACCAGGATTTGAATCGTCATGGAAGCCCATTGGGTGACCTTGAACAAGCCACTCTCTCTCAGGGTTAGAGGTATACAATGACAAATTCCCGCTGGACAAACTCTGTTAGAAAGCTCTTGTGATAGGGTTGCCTTAGGGTTGCCATAAATTGGAAATGGTTTGAAGGCACACAGTGACAACAATAATAACAACAACAAGAACAGTGTATCTATGTTCCTTTCAAGTTACTTGTCATTTTAGGGTGATCCCATTAAGGTCATAGGATTTTCTTAGGCAAGGAATAGTCAAAAGGTGTTTGCCTTCCTCTGGAATATAGCCTACAGCATCTGGTATTCCTTGGTGGTCCTCCATCCAAGTACTAACCTGGCCTCACATTGCTTAGCTTCTAAAATCCAGTGCCTTCAGAGTAGTTGGGTATAACTCCCCATTTCCACTTATTTCCGTACTATTTTTTGTTTCATTGTTAGATTGTATATCTGCAGGCTGAGATATGATTTTTAATCATTTTCTATATTATCTCATTATAGTCATTTAATCATTTGGGTCTAAATCCATGATTAGACCCAATGAACTTGCTATCATTGGAATCATTGACTTGGAAAGTCAGCACTTACTTAAGTTCTACTAATGCAGTGGGTTTATTGTTAGTCTTACTAGCAATTGGATTTAGGCCTATTTTGTGAAGAAGTAGTAACACAGCTGAAATGCACCCTCTAGTGGATAGAAGGTATTAATAGGATTTTGGGATCTTTGCAATACAGTACTAAGAATTTTTAAAATTAAACATGGGAAATGTTATAGGAAGTGGCTTTCAGGCTTGCCTAACACATTAATTTTGTAGAAAAGTTAGCTTTTGGAATTCTGCATCTTGCCCAAAAAATTACATTTATATCTCCCAAGCATTAAGAGTCAGTGTTGAGTGTAGAGGCCCATAAAATGGGATGTTAGCTCTCTTCTAAAAGTTTCTGAATTTGAGAACATCTGAGTGAAATTTCTCCATTTGTCACTCAGGTGAGGTTTATGTTCTGCCATGTAGGATGGGTTTCTTTGTCATGGTGGTAAAAAATAATCAACTTGTTTTCCTCTTTAAGTAACGGAATACTACTTGAAAAACATTCTTATTTTGGCTCTGCAACATATCAGAAATTCTGTTGGGAAGAATATGAAGGCAGTTGGTGACCCATTAATCTCTGACCAAGCTGAGTAACATAGCTTTCTATCCACCCCCTTGAAAACATATCTCAATATCCCAAGGTGCAAAAGCAAACATTGCTTGCCCAGACAGTATACTTCTAATACTGTAATTGTCAATACGCGACAAATAGCAATAATCTACTATAGCCAGTAGCCTTCTTACGCCCAGGACATGTGACTTCACCACTCCATACTGGTTAATCCGTGGAGGGGAGGGAGACTGTGGCCCTCCAGAAGTTTTGGAACCCCAGCCCCCATCAGCCCAAGGCAGCACAGCTAGTGGTATTGGGCCATTGCCACCCCAAAACATGTAAGAGACCACAGTTTTCTGCCCCCCTTTTTGCATGAGATTTTTTGATCCATGGAGCCTGACAAAGACTTCCCTCATTGTTACCTCCCTCAAATAAAAATGAAATCAACTTTTATTTGCATTAAGCCAGTGGCCATTACAATTATAACAAATGTAGTATGTACCGGCAGCTATGACCAGCATAACTGATTGCTAGTAGTAATACTAAAATAACCTCTCTCTTTCCTCCGTCCTCTTTCTGGAAACAAATTCTGTCCAGTTCTGGATCTGCTGAGTGGGTAGACTTCCTTCTTGTTAATTTAACAAGTTTAGAAGGATCTGACTGACTTTCTTACGTTAATTCATGGGTGGAAACATATTTTTTCTCTTCTGTGTACATGCTGTTCTTCTCATTATGGGATAAATTGTGGTAGCAGAGGCTACCACAGGCTGAATGGGTACAATTCCAGCCTGGGGTTCCAGAGTCAGAAGGAGCCTCAGATAGGATGTTGTGGCATTATGACACTATTAATAGCAAAGTGGCTTGCGTGGGGATGAATCAGCACTTGGCTTGCGAGTCAGCCGCCTTACAGAGATCCCCGCTGCCAATTGATTACGTGTCTGGTGGGCATCCATCTTAACATTTTGCACAGTGCCTTATAGAGCCAGCAGCCACCTTTGTAGAAACATCAGATATGCAGCACTGTGTTTTATAACCCAACAGTGTGATGGAACTGATGGTACCTCCTGTCAAAAGGATGCTTACATAACCAGTGCACATAGCTGCAATTAGCACTGCGGGAACATGTTTTCATAACCAGAGGTCAGACCTTTGTCTCTGGCAATAGAGAGGCACAAAAATTAATATTAATCTGAGCATTTCCACCCTTGTGGTCCTCCCTCAGA
Organism: Sceloporus undulatus; assembly: GCF_019175285.1. NCBI lineage: Eukaryota > Metazoa > Chordata > Lepidosauria > Squamata > Phrynosomatidae > Sceloporus > Sceloporus undulatus. The sequence goes on along the minus strand of NC_056526.1, from coordinate 7,291,591 downwards.
TGCTAATCTACTAATCAAGCCTTCCTCCAAACCCTGGCAATTGCTTTTAGCATTACAATTTCAGTGTTTAGGAACTTCCTCCCTTCATAGGTTGAAAAGTATGATTCCTTGCCTGGTTTTAGACATGCTTCAGGATATAAATGAATGCCTTGTTGTTGTTGTTGTTGTTGTTGTTATGGTCACTAAAACTGATAGCATGTGTTGTTCTGGTTCTTATATCCAGCTGTGGTGATTGGCTCTGTTTATGTTTTAATTGTGAAGTCCAGCATCATTGTTAAGGGGAAAGGTTTAACTCAGTAACAGAACATGTGCTTTGTATGCAGAAGGTCCCCGCTCCATGTTCTTCATAGGGCTGCAAAAGATGCCACACATCAGAAACCCTGTAGAGCGTCTGCCATACAGTCTAAATCAGCACTGAGCAAAGTTCGCCCATGAGCTGCAAAAGTCTCCTGGATCCCTTTTCTGGCTCTTGAAGCCCCCAGCAGTAATGGTTTAATTTACAGGTAACTTTTGTGCCCAAACTACACAGAAGGCCCCCTTTCATGGAGCTGAGATATTACTTCCTGTCACCATTGCAAAGGAAAACAGAGATACCGTATTTTCCGGTGTATAAGACAACTGGGCGTATAAGACGACCACCAACTTTTCCAGTTAAAATATAGCGTTTGGGATATAATCACCGTATAAGACTACCCCTCTTCCAACGCACACCAAATAAAAATTAAAAAAACCATCAAATTTGATTTCAATATGGTAATTTTAATTCAAGTGACATGCAGGCACTTAGCAGGAAACCTTGTTGTATACAAAGCCTGCTTGGATTGGTCAGCTCTCCCTGCCTGCTCAGCCCTCCCTGTCTCCAAGACTATCAGAGTGGTAACTGCTTTCATTCGATCATCACATATGGTGGGGTTATGGCCGCAGCCATTTTTGAGCTCCCCCCACCATATGCGGCGACTGTAGATTCTCCAGTCTGGCTCAGAAGTTTCAGCACCTGCCCTATAAGACGACACCCGGCATATAAGACGACCCCCGACTTTTGAGAAGATTTTCCTGGGTTAAAAAGTAGTCTTATATGCCAGAAAATACAGTATTTGTGCTTTATGTGGGTGCGTGACCTGTGGAGGGTCTGAAGGGCAATTGGCCCCAGGCCACCATGCAGGTGTCCAGAGAATACTAAGCTAACTTGACCAATGGTCTGATTCAAGGGTAGGCAGCTTCCTATTTCCCTCCTTTTTAAAGAAATTGGTAAATTGAAGTAATACCACCCAGATTTCTTGAAATTGCAAGACAGGATGTCATCACTAGCAGGGGATTTGGAATTTAGGTCTCTAAATAGTAATTTCCTCTTCTGATAACTAACAGAATCATGGAAAATTATGTTAAATTGAAGACTTTCTGTCTCTCACAACCACGTCAGCACACTGGTTAGTCATCCTTTGAAAGCAATATCTAATGGTCTCTCAATGATGCTTGTAAATGGGGGGAAAGAAGCAAACCCGGATATTGGTGTTCATTACTTACATACCTCCTTTAACAAAACCTCTGATAAAGATGCTCCTTTGTATAAAGTCTGTTTCCACCTCCCCAGCTCTCCTTTGTCCTCTCTCTAACTGGAAATCTCTAAAGCAGATTTGGCAGTGGGAAGATGGTGAAAGAGGGCTAGAGAAACACAAACTGGCAGTGCTGGGTTGCAGCAGAGTGTCCAGAGTAAACAGTGCAATAAAATCTGAGTTGGGAAAGAGCAAGTTTCTACTTTATCCAATCCTACTGCAGCCATGTGTGTCTGCCTAAAACAGTAGTCTGCAGTAGTCTCCAGAATCCCTTACTTGGCACACATGAACAGAAAATTGAGAGAAAAGGGAAGGGCAGATAAGCCTGTCTAAGCAGTTACCCCAGTATAATAAGAAGCAAACTTTAGATCCATAAGTCTGCTCCCCAAAATGGAAGCCATAATAAAAGTGTCGACTGGTGAAAGAAAAAGTGAGTCTTGGATACATTATGGCAAGAGACTCCTGGTTGTCTGTAGAAGGATCAAAATATTTTTGTTTACTTAGGTAAAGTTTACCTGAACGGTTGTTTGATTTTATATGGACGTATTGTTTAACTTCTAATTAAAAGGTTGCTGAAAACATGTTCAATCATAGAATTGCTCATCTTTTTTCTGGTGTGGTGTGGAACCTATCCCTATTCTTTCCCCATTATTTCTGCCTCTGGCATCAAATTTTCTGTTAAAGAAGTAACACCCAAGAACGCAGCTATTTTGTTAACTGAGATGTACATGTATATTTTTGACTTGGTGACCTTTAGGGCAAGGAAGCATCTTGCACTGCCATACTTAAGCAGTTCACTTAGGTCTTGTTATTTCTACAAAGGCATTCAAGACGTATCAACTTTGTGGATGCTGTGTCCACCTTAAACTGTACAGGAAGGCATGTCCTCAGTTGTTTAGTATGTATGTATCCAAACTGGAGAGAAGTTTTTGTTTAAGTGACTTTCACCCTGATGCTCATGTTCCTGTAAAAGTAGGTACGTGTCATTTGGTCTCCTGTTTCTTAGACTGCCTAAACTTTACATCCCAGAAGCATAAGTGGCTGGTTTGGAGCTGGCAGTGGAAGAAGGGTCTGACGTAGGCAGGAGAAACGCTTAAAGCAAGAAGTAGGGAAGGTTTTACCTCTGGGTCACAAGCATCCCTTGTGGCTATTTTAGTAGTCCCACAAACCCCCTGTCCCTAATACTCCCCTACTTAAAGGAAAATGGGTGTGTGCAAGGCCATTTGCCCTTCCAAGAAGCTGTAGGAACAGCTGTTTTACACATACTGTACACGCTTGGAAGTCCTCACTGCCACTCATTTTGGGGCTTATATTTTGCAGTTTCATATGGTAAATTCTGGGTATATAAAACTGGCCCACTGAAGTTACTCTATCCTTTCTTAAAGGTACAGATCAGATGAAGTTGCTTATAAAATGAAAGAAACAGGATAGTGGGCAATTGGAAGATACGGGAATATTAGACTGTTTTGAAGATGCTCAGTTTGGAACAAAATGTGTCTGAACTATTTTCAGGATGGTTGGGTTGCAGAGGAAGATGAGACTAAGCACATTTCAATTCCAGTTGTTACGGAGTTCAACAAAACAAAACAGTCCATTCAAATGCCTCTTTTGTGTTTGGGGTTCTTCCATGAGCCCCAGCGAGGAATCATAAGAGTTGTAAGAGACTGCAAGGGCCATCCAGTCCAACCCCATTCTGCCATGCAGGAAATCTCAATCAAAGCATCCTTGACAGATGGCCATCCAGCCTCTTTTTAAAGACCTCCAAGGAAGGAGACTCCACTACACTCCGAGGAAGGAGTGTGTTCCACTGTCGAACAGCCCCTACTGTCAGGAAGTTCCTCCTAATGTTGAGGTGGAATCTCTTTTCCTATAGCTTGCATCCATTGTTCCGGGTCCTAGTCTCTGGAGCAGCAGAAAACAAGTTTGCTCCCTCCTGAATATGACATCCCTTCAAATATTAAAATAAGGCTATCATATCACCTCTTAACCTTCTGTTCTCCAGGGTAAACATCCCCAGCTCCCAAAGTCTTTCCTCATAAGGCTTGGGATTCAGATGCATCCTGGGGAAGATTTCAGTAACCTTAAAATAATTTGAAAAAGACTCAGCAGAGGAAGCACCAACAGAAACTACCTGTATATTGAACTGGTGCAGTGGAGAGGAACATGTTTAAGGCAAAATGAAGAGCTTGATATTAAACACTAGGTAGATCTTTCTGATCAGAAATCAGCTCAGTGATGAAGATGGGGTATGTGTGCTGTTTGATCTTTAAGTAGAAATATGAATAAACCAATGTTTTAAAGATGTTTTAAAGATAGTGGGACTCCTTATTTTTTAAAAAGCTGACTTCAAACTAGAGGTGGAAACATGTGGCCCTCCAGGTGGTGTTGGACTGCAACTCCCCTCAAGTCCCAAGCAGCATAGCCATTGGTGAGGCTGATTGCCTGTCTGTCTGTCTATATTTCTATCATTTATATCTATCTAATCTATCTTTCAAATGTATCTTTCTTACCTAATCTATCTATCTTATATTTCTTATCTAATCTATTTTTCCTATCTATCTATCTATCTATCTATCTATCTATCTATCTAGAGATCAAAGTTCCAGTCTAATAAAATGTGGAGCACCACCCCACACCCCATTTTAAATTCTGGAGTCTGGCCAGTGTTTCACTTTAGTTCAGAACAATACTTTATTACAGAGGCAGTATTGGCTCTGTAATTCGTAAACAAAATTGCCAAGCAAAAATATATATAACAATGTCTGTTATTTAAAGCATAGTATAGAAAAAGAAATGTTGCCCATCAGCTAAGGAAACAGGAAGAAAAAAGGCAAACGTTACCCATTCTATCATAGGGTGGAGGGAACTTTTGTGCTGGAGTGCAGCTGGAAAATGATAAGAGTGCAGATGGTTTTTTTTGCCATTTAAGAGTTTGGTTCATGGTAGCAGCCTCTCTCCTGGGATACTTGTGGGTTTTCTTTCTGCTAGCCTCCATCCCCTTTTGTGGCTGATGTAGCCTCTCTGGGCTTTGCACGATGTTTTATCTGAGGCCTAGTAGGGTATGTGGCATGTGCCAAATCTCCTGTGTTCTTCCCTTGCTTCTCAATTGGGCCATTGTGGCCAGTGTGGGTTTTGTGAGCTGTAGGAATTTAGGAACACAAAAGGACTTGCTCTTTGCAAGGAACATTGGCTGCCCTGTGTTTTCAGAAAGGCAGGATAATTAAAGTTAATAACCCAAGGTAACCTTTTGGTGGAGGCACTAGTAGCAGTCACCAGTGCGATTGCAAGCAGGAGGTCAAGCTCTTCCTCTCTCTCTGTCTCTCTCAAAAGAAGCATTATTGCATCATTTGGCGAGATGGCCAGATGTCTGGGGACTAGTACATTAATATATTTCAGAGAAATGGACCTTTCTGTGCTAGAGATTTTTTTGGGGGTGGGGAGATCTACAGCAACAATTTTCAGACTTCCTTTTGAGAATGCTTTCTAGATCATCTTGTCTGCTGAAAAACTTTCATACATTATAGGGGATTGTGAAGCCTTTTATAAGGAGCACGGTTCCCTCCGCCATAAACAGGGATTGTCTAGAAGATACCTGACACTGTCTTATATCTGTTTGTTGATGAGGAATTCCAGTTTTTGGAGACAAGTAGTGTTATGTGTTCTTTGTCTACTATTGCTGGTTGTCAGCAGTAAGAGAATTTTCCCATTTCTAGTGTTTCCCAGAATACAGGTTAAAAAACCAGAAGGGCCTAAAGCAGGAATAGGCAACTTCTAGTATCAGCCTCCCATGGATCCTTGATACATTTTCCTCACCCAATTTAGGCTGAGAGAGATCTCCTCCTCCACAACAAAAGTGACATCCACCCCAAATCCCCCTCTCCTCTGAAAATGGCCAAACATGGATAATAATCCCCACTATTGGCACATTTTATTTACATCAACAATATTTTTAGCATTAGAAAGACAGTTACCATTCTGGCTGCTGCTTCAGTGAGTTATTTTCCTAATAGTAAGTGATGGTGGCCAACAAACTTGTGACCAATTCAGGGGTTTGTTTTTGTGATGGTTTACATTTTCTGTTACTGTGAAGTAGACATAGTGTCGGGTTACAGACCGCCGAAAAGCGGCGGCCTGCACCCGCCCCTTTCCCAGCCGGATCGGGGCCTCAGTGGCCAGAGCGGCAGCCGCTGAGGCCCCAATCCGCTGCTTTCCAGGCTGCAGGGAAGCAGCAAAAGGCCCCTTCCCCACAGCCTGAAAAGGGGTGTGCTTGGGGCTTCAAGCGGCAGCAAGGAGGAGGAGAAAGGGGCCGCCTGGCCCCTTTCTCCTCTGCGTCGCTGGGCGCAGCCGTCTGAAGGCTGCGCCCAGCGACGCAAACGGCAAAGGAGCTCCGTTTCGGAGCTGCTTTTGCGGCCGGGGAAGGGGCGCACTATGCGCCCTGGCGCAGCGTGACAACGTCACATCCGCGCCGCCCCGTATAGAGGTGGCGCGGTCGTGATGTCATAATGGCGGCGGCCGTGTGGAACGGCCGCTGTCATTTTGTGCACGCTCTGCACGTGCTAGGGTTGGGGGCGTCCAAAAGGATGCCCCTTTCTAACCCTAGCACGCGCGGAGCGCACACTTTTAAGCCCATTTGTAACGGGCCCAAGAGTTGTATCTAGAATCATAGAGTTGGAAGAGACCACAAGGGCCATCCAGTCCAACCCTGTTCTGCCATGAACTCACAATTAAAGCATCCCTGACAGATGGTCATCCAGCCTCTGCTTAAAGACCTCCAAGGAAGGAGACCTGAAGAGGGATTGAAACTTTTAGGAAGGAGAAAGCTTGGAGCACTTTTTGAAGATGTTGTGGCAGAAACTTAGATGTGGATGGTGGTTCCACCGGTCATCTTGATCTCCCCTCACCTTGTTCTTTTTGGATTCCTTCAAGATTATTTTGCATGTTGGGATCTCATTGCCTTAAACAACTGGTTTGTGCCCTAATCTTGTTCAGTATTTCCCAGTGACAGACGGTCATACTTCAGAAGAGGTAGGTTTTACATTTCTGAAAGTGTTTAGTTGTTGTAAGCAAACATTCTGACAGTGTGCTTATGTTTCAAGCTGCTGAGTTCATAAACTTATGCCTCTTTCCAAAATTTTGATTAGAAACCGTTTATTTGTTTGGAGGCTGGGATGGTACGCAGGACCTGGCAGACTTCTGGGCATACAGCGTGAAGGAAAACCAATGGATGTGTATATCAAGAGATACTGAAAAAGAGGCAAGTATCATGTACTTTCTTACAAGTGTGCTTTGTGATCAGAGTCTGGTGTTTGCCAAGATAACACAATTTTTAAACACGCCAATTGTAGCTTAGCATTGAGCAAGGAGTGATGTCGGAAACAAACATTCCCCTGCTTGCCCATTCTGAGAGAAGATGAAGTCATGACCCTTTTAGGTCTTAAATGTCTTTCATAATAGTTGATGGAAAAGCTGGCTAGTTGCATTGTTGAGAAATAAACAAGATGCTTTGGCAGAACAGAATGAAAGAAATGTCTAATGACGCTTTTGGAACTGATTGGAGATATTGGTACAGAAAGCCACCGCTAAATTCCTCGAAATAGGCTTGCAGTAAAAGCACTTAACTAGATGAAACTTTGGGAAGAGGAAAGTATCTGGAGGTTTGGAAATCAGAAGAAATTTAGGTGGGTTTTAATAAGATAAACCTTAGAAATCTTCCCACCTACTCTGGGGCTGAGCTGGTATGGTTAAAATAATGACAGATGAATCAGGAAATCCTTCATTCATCTGCCATGTTGTTTTCTTGTGGATGTGAGGAGCTCTCTTGGCTTTAGCTTCTCCCTCCTTAAGAGCATAATAATGACCTATCTCAGTGGTTATAAGCATTTCAACCAGAGTGGTTTGAACACTTGAAAGCAGTACGTAGATGCCATGCATATAAGTAGGTTTGGGGCCTAAATACCCTAAAGGCATCAGTTTCTGTCTGATCTTGGAAGCTAAGCAGGGTCATCACTGGTTAGTAATGGGAGACATTAGGTGAATACTAGGTTCTGTAGGCTATATTTCAGAGGGAGGAACTAGCTAAACTGCTTCTGAGTATTCCTTGCTTAAGAAAACCCTATGCAATTCATGGGGCCCCCATATGTTGAGAGGGGACTTGGAGGGCAAGTACACACACATTATATGTAAGTAAGCATATTTCATAGAATCATAGAGTTGGAAGAGACCGCAAGGTCAATCCAGTCCAACCTCCTGCTATGCAGGAAATCTAAATCAAAGCATCCCCGACAGGTGGCCATTTAGCCTCTGTTTAAAGAGCTCTAAGGAAGGAGACTCTACTACACTCTGAGGGAGTTGTTCCACTGTCAAACAGCCCTTACTGTCAGGAAGTTCCTCCTAATGTTGAGGTGGAATCTTTTTTCCTGTAGCTTGCATCCATTGCTCCGGGTCCTAGTTTTTGGAACAGCAGAAAACAAGTTAGCTCCCTCCTAATATGGCATCCCTTCAAGTATTTAAATAGGGCTATCATATCACCTCTTAGCCTTCTCTTCTCCAGGATAAAGAAGATGCATGTATGTATGGAACTTACTGTATTTGTATGTATAATTAAGGGGAGTGGGTCTCCTCTTGAGATAAAGACCCAAACTTCTTACTTGAAGTAACTCCTTACTTGGGTCTCTTTACTTTGGTTAAAACTCCTTACTTGGGTCAAAAACCTCAACCCTTTGGACTTTGGCAAAAATCTAAAGCAAACTGCTAAGGTCACAGCCAAAACTGGATAAATAAACTCAACAGGGAAGATGCTTCCAATGTTCTTGTAAGAAGAAGGGCAGTATGTTCGTAAACAAGCCACTAAAAGGAACAATCTGTTGTACAGAGTCTCTGAGAATATCAAATGGATTCCAAGAAAAAAAAAAGTTTTGGTGTTACATATTTATGTTTGTAGAAATCCTAAATGTAAGTCTTCAAATTTACCTGTGAGTAAAATCCAGTTAGTGAGACTAATTACTAAGTAAAATGCATAATATTGGGCTTGACTACTTCAGAGGCTTCAGAAAGGAGTCATTTTCTTGTTACAGCATTTCTGTGCCTCCACCTACTTAAATCAAATTGCCTGGCAGTTCACAAAGCTTTATAATAAACAGAATAGAATTACACTAAAAATAATCCATATATTTAAAACAAACAGGATAGAGGCATTGGTGTGTCATATGAACCTTGGCTTCTTGCTCTGACTTGTGCTTGGGATCCATGGTAGCAGTGATGATGTGAAGAATGTACATATCGTCAAAGCCTGGGGTTATGTTTTGGATTCAAGCTCATGAGGAAGGAAATGAGATTGGTTGATGCCACTACAATGATGTAGTGGTTGCTTTAGTGATTTTTTAAAATTTCCACATAACCTTGGCCTGTATAGGGTGTTAAGGTTAGATTGTCGAAGAGGTCTGCAAACAAGCTAGTAAAATGTGGGTTAGACAATGCAACTGTTAGATGGATTTGTAATTGGTTGATCTGCCAAACCCAAAGGGAGCTCAGCAATGGCTCCTCTTCATGCTGGAGAGAAGTGACCAGTGGAGTGCCACAGGGTTCTGTCCTAGGCCCAGTGCTATTCAACATCTTTATCAATGATTTGGATGAAAGAATAGAGGACATGCTTATCAAATTTGCAGATGGCACCAAATTAGGAGGAATAGCTAATATCACCGAGGACAGGATCAAAATTCAAAATGACCTTAATAGATTAGAAAGCTGGGCCAAGGATAACAAAATGAATTTCAATATGGAGAAATGTAAGGTACTGTACTTAGAGCAAAAAAATAATAATAATGAAAAGCAGATAAAGAATGGTGGACACCTGGCCCAATGAAACTATGTGTGAAAGGGATGTAGGAGTCCTACTAGACCACAAATTGAACATGAGTCAACAGTGCGATGTGGCAGCTAACAAGGCCAATGCAATTTTAGGCTGCATCAATAGAAGTATAGTCTCTAGATCAAGGGAAGTAATAGTGCCACTCTATTTTGCTCTGGTCAGGTCCCACCTGGAATATTGTGTCCAGTTCTGGGCACCACAATTTAAAAAGGATGTTGAGAAACTGGAGTGTGTCCAAAAGAGGGTGACTAAAATGGTGAAGGGTCTGGAAACCATGCCCTGTTTAAATATTTGAAAGGATGTCATATTGAGGAGGGAGCAAGCTTGTTTTCTGCTGCTCCAGAGACTAGGACACAGAGCAATGGATGCAAGCTCCAGGAAAAGAGATTCCACCTCAACATTAGAAGGAACTTCCTGACAATAAGGGCTGTTTGACAGTGGAACACATTCCCTCTTTGAAGTCTAGTGGAGTCTCCTTCCTTAGAAGTCTTTAAACAGAGGCTGGATGGCCATCTGTTGGGGATGCTTTGATTTAAATTTCCTGCATGGCAGGGTGTTGGACTGGATGGCTCTTGTGGTCTTTTCCAACTCTATGATTCTATGATTTATAGGTGCGGTACACACCGCCTGCAAAAGGCAGGCTGGAGCCGCCACTCATTGCTGCGCAGTGTTACTGCAGCAACTAAATGTTGCAGTGCCATTGCGCAGCAGAAAAGGAGTGCGCTGAAGCAGCTCCAGTTTGCTGCACTGCTGCGATTCCAGAAGCAATGCAATTATGGTGCCCCCCAACACAGGTTAGGGTTAGGGACCATGCAGTTGCCACGCAGCCCCTAACCCTAAAATCGGCGCCAGCATGGTGCAAAAGGGCAGTTTGTACCGCGCCATAGTATATAGATCAAGGGAAATTAATAGTATTACCCTATTCAGCTTTGGTCAGGCCTCACCTGGAATCCTGTGTCCAGTTCTGGGCACCACAGTTCAGAAAGGATGTTGACAAGCTGGACTGTGTCCAGAGGAGGGTAACCAAAATGGTGAGGGGTCTGGAGACCATGCCCTATGCGGAGATACTTAGGCAGCTGGGGATGTTTAGCCTGGAGAAGAGAAGGTTAAGACGTGATATGATAGCCTTATCTAAATATTTGAAGGGATTATTTATTTATTTATTTATTTATTTATATAGCGCTGTAGATTTGCACAGCGCTGTACATAAAACAATAAATAAGGGATGTCATATTGAGGCTGGAGCAAGCTTTTTTCTGCTGCTCCAGAAAAGAGGACCTGGAACAATGGATGCAAGTTACAGGAAAAAAGATTCCACCTCAACATTAGGAGGAACTTCCTGACAGTAAGAGTTGTTTCACAGTGGAAGATACTCCCTCAGAGAGTGGCAGGGTCTCCTTCCTTGAACAGAGACTGGATAGCCATCTGTAGGGATGCTTTGATTGTGAGTTCCTGCATGCCAGGGAGTTGGACTAGATGGCCCTTGTGGTCTCTTCCAACTCTACGATTCTAGAGAGGTGATATGATAGCCCTGTTTAAATAATTGAAGGGAGGTCATATTGAGGAGGGAGCAAGCTTGTTTTCTGCTGCTCCAGAGAACAGGACCCGGAACAATGGATGCAAGCTCCAGAAAAAGAGATTCCACCTCAACATTAGGAGGAACTTCCTGGCAGTAAGGGCTGTTCCACAGTGGAACAAACTCCTTCGGAGTGTAGTGGAGTCTCCATCTTTAGAGGTCTTCAAACAGAGGCTTGATGGCCATCTGTTGGGGATGCTTTGATTGTGATTTCCTGCATGGCAGGGGGTTGGACTGGATGGCCCTTGTGGTCTCTTCCAACTCTATGATTCTATGATTCTAAGTGTTAAAATAAAATGGGGTAGACAGTGTGACGTAGTGATTTGAATGTTGGACTATGACTCCAGAGACCAACGTTCAGATCCCTGCTTGGCCATGGAAACCCATTGAGTGACCTTGAGCAGGTCAGACTCTCTCTGCCTCAGTGAAAGCCAAAGCAATCCTCCTTCTGAAGAGATCTTGCCAAGAAAACCCTGTGATAGGGGTTTATAAGTTGGAAATGACCTGAAGGCACATAACAAAAACAAGGCAACTTCAGAGGGTCCAGAATTCTGTTTTCTCTCCCTGGCACCCACATAGACCTCAAAAAAGCCCCCAAAGCCAAAGGTGATCACAAGTCCACTTCCGGTTTTGAACAACAAAACAAAAACAAATGTTTTCCAGTGCAGGAACTCCTGCAGCCTACTTAAAAGATAAATCACCATTCCTGGAAGCTTCTTAGAGCAAAAGCACTCTGTCGAGGGCTACAAACAACAACAGAGCCTTGGAGAACTACATGCTCAGCCACTGCATTTAAGCAAGAATTTGAGCACTGGACCTTTAGCTCCCTTGTAGGTGGAAAGGACAGCATAAACATGCTTATACAGAAAGGCAGAGGTGTGTGATGTGTTGTTTCAAAGACACGGCATCCCACAATTACTTATTTCTGTTCACAAGTGGTGGTGGGGGGAGGTAAACAGCATGCACCGCAGAAAGAAGGGACAAGTATCATAACAATGATGAATGTTGAATGTTGAAGTTCCAAGGGTTGTGTATTGAATGCTACTGGTAGGCGTTGTTGTTGTTGTTGTTGTGTGCTTTCAAATTTCCGACTTATGGTGACCCTAAGGCCACAGGATTTTCTTGGGCTAGGAATGTATGACTCGGCCAAGGTCACACAGCAGGTTTCAATGGGGAATTGAACCCCAATCTCTAGAGTCCTAGTCAGATGCTCAAACCACTACACCAGTCTAGCTACCACACTCCAGATATCTTATTGGTAAGTTATTTAGGCAGTATGCATACTAGAACTAGAAATATTGTTCTGACAGATAGAGAACAGTGTCTAAAGAGTGTCACTTGAATATAATTAATATATGCACATGCCATGCCTAATTCTGAACACAAACTAGGGAGAATGTAAGGGGTTTTAAATGTAAAGGACATAAAGAGCTGAAAGGCACCAGTTCCCTTACAAAAAAACAACAACCCACAGTCAAGTGGTTCTGTGAAAAAACAGTTCATATAAATTTGTACCATATAAATTTGTAAGTAGTACTTAGTTGCCATATTTCCCTTGAGCCCCAATGTCAGGGGGACAAAGGGCAACAGCCAATGTCTGTGGCAGAGTTTAGTTGTGCCACCTCTTCTCTTCTACCATTTTTTCCCTTGGTAGGGCTTGCTGGGCTGCTCTCTGCCTACCAGACAGATTAGGGGCTGGAGCCCTGGGCAGGTCAGGAGTTAACAGTAACCAGGTACTTATCAACTTGAACTTTGCATGTAAGTTGGTATATCTGAAAGGAGAATTGGTTCTAGCTCCTGGTAGGGGCAGTTTTTTCAATAACAAAATAGAAAGGTAATATTATGAGGTATATGTATATGGTTATGGGATACCTAGACTCACTCCTTGCTTGGCTGTGAATTTTAGTGGCCAGTTCCAGGGCACATCCATCACTTTTGGTCGAGGGCTGATTTGTATGTATGTCCTTGATGTGTCTTTGCAGCACAAATTCTGGCTGCATGTGTGAACTTCTTCAAGTGTATTGCGCAGTGACTACATAATAGTTTTCTGTGAATTGTGGAGTCTGCCTCAAACATACAAGGAGATGGTCAAACCTATGTAAGTTGGGGCCTGCCCATGGCAAGAATACAATGTGGGCTCTTGGTATCTGCTGGGTTTTGATTCCAGGAACATCCCTGGATACCAAAATCCAAGGATGCTCAAGTACCAGTAAATACAGCAGCATAGTGAAATGGTGTCTCTCATATAAAATGGCAAAAACAAGGTTTACTTTTAGAATTTATATTATTTTTGAATATTTTCAAGCTGTAGATACAGTGGATAAAAAAATCTGTGGATACAGAGAGCTGACTGTATATGGGACTACAGTATATAAAGTTCCTTTATAAACATGGCCCAATTCTTCAAAGCAAAAATAGACAGGAATGTTAAGAGAAATAATGGCTCTGTTGCCATGGGGGATCCTTTGTTGACTCCTCATCTCTCAGTTTTGGCAAACCATCTGAAGTGGAAGGAAGGGTGTTTGGTACAGCCTTCCCAGCCAGTACCACTTCAAAGTGTCGGTGAAGAATAATTGCATTATTTGAATGCTCACCTATATGAAAATCATACCACACTCATACGTCAGGAAGAAAGCTTGGCTAGAACTTCTCTCTCTGACACACCACACTTCAGTTTTAACCTGACTTGCCCACCCTTGGAGTTGTTGTGTGTCCCCAAGGTGTTATCTGAATATTTGTGTCTCTGATTCTGAGTACTCCCAAAGCCTGAGGATAAGGAAGTGAGAGCATGGCTTCTGGAATGTTTCAGAGGGAAGGAATGGAAAAAGGATAAATTTTGCTCTTTGGCAAGGGGCTTGTGTTCCAGATGCAAATGCTTGTTTTTCCAAGGACAGAGCAAAGGCTGATGTCAGTGTAGCCTGCTGGTAATGTCTCTCTTGGCCAGAGTCCCATGCAGTGGAAGCCTCTGGCAGCTTTGGCTTTGAGGTGGAATAGTCTCCAAAGAGGTTCAATGGTCCAAGAGCTGACTCATGTCCAAACACTGTTTAACAAGGTGGTCCAAAAAAAGAGAGTAACAATAACCCAGTAATGAGTAAGCAAACATGTTCTTCTATTCTTCGCTGCCTCCACTAAGGAGGCCTACAAAGAAGAGGAGATGGGTTGACTGTCAAGAAGCAACAATGTTTCAGGCTGTTGTGTGCATCCTGAATCTTCAACAGAATGCTGCCAGAGGTTGTGATAAAAACACTCTTTTAAATAATGGAGTTTGGATCAGAACCACCCATTACATTAAATGCATGATGCTGCTGAATGTTATCCAGAAAATTTCAGAAATGAAGTCTTATGACCTGACTTTTATCAAGTACATGCAATCAGATATTTTTAACCCATTCCAAATATAATTTTAAAAATAAAACAAGGCATGCTGAAGGCATGGGAAATATTAGAATGCTTGGAAGTAGTGAGATTTTATATCGGGGTCCCCACCGTTTAAAAAAAATTCTGGGGGCACTTGTACATTTTGAAATTGTGTGTTGAACATTTTTTTTTAAGTTGAATGGCAGGATATAAATGATAAAAATCAGAAAGCAAAGGCATTACTACTGTCTCAGCCACCCATGAAAAAAGTTTTGGTTTTTGGAGTAGCTCAGATTTGGAAATTCCAGATAATGGAGTCTTAATCTGTATAAACATGATATGATACAATTATACAGTTTTGTTTGGCATCAAATTATCATGTCTGGCATGGTAAAGGTACAGTTTGGTTGGATAATAACTACAAACTGAATTCATTCATTCATTCATTCATTTTTTTTAGTACAAATGGAGCTACCAGGTCCTGGATTGTAAGATAAAATTTTATTTTAATTTATATTTTTAAATTGGGAGGTGTCGTTGACTTTACTGGTTCCAAATAAATTACACAGGAGTGGCATATTTATGATAATCCCAGTTTGAAGTGATTGGTTATGTAAGTTGTTATTGCCATCTCTTTGTCCTAAACATACTGTGAGGCACATCTTTTTGTGGTTGTTCCTGAAATGTAGCTTGTGACCATCCTAGGATGATTTAATCACTACCGCTGTCATGCTTTTTCTCATGCCAAGTTCAGAGTATGACCAGTTTGTTGGTGAGCCATTGCAGAGATAGTGTAGGGCTGAGATCTTGGTTCATGAAACAATACTGTTGTTCTCTTTTATTTTACTTTGTAGTTGTACAGTCACTTTCTTTGCTAAATCATAAAGCATGCATTTAATGGTCGATAGTAAATAGCACAATTCTTGAAAACCTAATATAAGTGAGCAAAGCTATTTTTTTTTGTGATTTTGTAGTTTATTCCTTGTGATTTTTTGTCCTTTTTAAAAACAACAACATGAATCCCATCACTGTGATTGAGAGAATGGTTTTTAGTTGATGATTACCTTAATTTATATGGAGTGGTTTTTGTAGGCATGCCTCAGTTAACAAAGAATTTCATAAAGAAACTTCTTTCTACAAAGTATTTTTATGCTTGCCCAGCCCTCTTTCCCTTCTTGTCCTCTGTCTGGCTAGACGTTTTTCAGCAGCATCAGCATTGAGAATTATGGTGAAAGATAGCTGAAGAAACACAGATTTCCAGTAATGGATTGCAGTACTGTCTGCAGTATTTATTTATTTATAGTATTTATACCCCGCCCTTCAGCCCTAATGGCTATCAGCGTGGCTTACAATTATTATTTTTAATTAGATGGTTCCCTAAGGCTGGAAGTGGTGAAGAATGGGATTTTGCTCTAGTCAGTCCTAATGTACTTGGAGCAATGGATGCAAGCTACAGGAAAAGAGATTCCACCTGAACATTAGGAGGAACTTCCTGACAGTAAGGGCTGTTCGACAGTGGAACACACTCCTTCCTCAGAGATTGTGGTGGAGTCTCCCTCCTTGGAGGTCTTTAAACAGAGGCTGGATGGCCATCTGTCAATGGGGATGCTTTGATTTAGATTTCCTGTATGGCAGAGGGTTGGACTGGATGGCCCTTGTGGTTTCTGTCAGCTCTATGATTCTATGTAGGTATGTGTGACTGCCTACAACAGGCAAGGTAAACAGCCCCTGCCATCAAAATTCATGAACAGCAAAACAGAGAGAAATGGGGGAAATTATATACAGTAAGTGTGCCTCATCACCTACTCCCAGAAAGTTAAAGATCTGTAAATTTGGCCACCGAAATGGAATTCATATTAAATATATGGGCTGATGAATGGAAAAATTATCCCTGGATGCATTTGGAAGAAACTTCCATGCATTTTTCAGAAGATTCCGAATGTTTTTGTTTCTTATGCCAGACTTATGTGACCCGATGGTTTAATTTTACACATGCCTATTGTCAGTTCTGGATAAAAGGTTTGCAGAAACATTTTAAACTGCTTTTCTTTTTAGTGGTGTAGGAACCTGTTATTTCCATGTTATTTCTGCCTCTGTTACCAGTTTTTCTATTAAAGAAGTAATGCCCAGGAACACGTTCTTTTTTTTTAAACTGAGGTGTATCTGTGTTTGAAAACTCTGTTAGGGTGCTGTTCTCTCCGGTCCAAACTATGTACTTGGGAGGAGAGTAGCAAGATTACTAGTGATAGGCAAGGCAAAGCCTGACTTGAATTACATCATGCAGCCATAGACACTGAGATAAAGCTTGGTGTTTTCACCCTTTCTTTCTACTAGGCTAATATTATTATAGTAAAAGAGAGGGGGGGTCTTTTTCAAAATAATGAACTTCTTCATCTGTGGGACCTGTATTATAACAATTATTCTGGTTTAGTGTGAAAACTGCTTAATTTTGCTATAAAAAAACAACAATAGTACAGCAGGAGAGTTGTGCAGTCTTGCCAAGATTTTTCACAACAAGATAAAGAGTTGTTTCTTGATCATCATTCTTCATGGTATCAGAGTGGCTTGCTGATTTTTGATGTTGTGTGCCTTCAACTCGTCTCTGACTTACGGCAAGCATAAGTCGGGCTTATCACTGGGTTTTCTTGGCTATTTTCTTCAGAGGGGGCTTGCCATTACCATCCTCTGAGGCTGAGAAGGTGTGACTTGCCCAACTCTACCAAGTCTATCCCACTTTTAAAAAATTTAGTTTACTCTTAGACCGTTGTGCATACCAGCTCTCTGTTCTGTGTGGGTTTTTTTAAAAAAATCTGAATGACGCTGGATATGGGAGGAATGCCTTATTGTGGTTCACTCCTATTTGCACCATTCTTCACTCTTTTCTTTGTATCTGGAAGGTTATGTAGCTCAAGTGTTCTGAGCTCAGCAAAACGATTTGTAGTCTAAGAGTCTCTGTTCCAGATTTCCCATCCTTTCTTCTGAAGATCCCTAGCAGCCTGGGCTTGTAGCATACCATAGCTTGTTGCAAGAGCTCTGTTTTGTGAACCTTCACTTTCAGCTCCTTAGCAAACATTGTTGCTGCCAAAGTGGTTTGAAAGCTTGGTTTCAAAATTGTAAGGACTAATGAGCCCAATAAGTTCACTTTCCATGCTATTCAAACAGTTAGTTTGGAGGGCACTGTAAAGTTGTGGATGAATGGGGAATGAGAAGGGCTTTAAGGCCAGCATAAGTATTTCCCCCTCCATTATTTGATGCAAAGTGCTCTCAAACAGGGAAAGATAAACAGGTCATTTCAGCTTTTTGCAGACAGCCTTGCTTTTCATCTTGTTCCCTCATGTTTGAATCATAAATGCGGAAAGGACCTTTGGTCATAGCTAAGACCATTTGTTTGCTTTGGCAGGCTCTTGTTAATGCAATAGCTCAGGCCAAAATGTTGTTTTTGCTTGGGTGAAGAACATCTGTCTCTTGGAAACTTGATAATATGACTTTCATTTGGGGCTGATAGGAAAACATACCAGTTGCACATACTCCTGTACTCTTACCAGCCCTACTTTTTGTTGTATCCTTCACACAACCTAGGACTCTTTTCATGTGTTGAACTACACCTTCTATCCTTGATGGCCTGTACATCCAGTGCTTAGGCTGACTAGGATGATGGAAGCTGTAGTTGGAGACATTCAGATGGGAAGCGTATTGGGGAAGGATGGAATGTGGAGATTCAAGGCTGGAAAATAGCTGCATAGAAATAGCTGTATTGGTCTGTTCTGTGCTCTGTGTTTGACTTGAGACCAAAGACCCCACTCGCTCTCTGGAGAGCATATTGACTCAGAAAAGGAAAAGAGATGAGCCATCAGGAATGTAAACAGTTTGTCTCAAATATATGAGAATATCTGAGAATTTCTTGGTGGCTACAAAACCTCATCTTCCCCCAACCTCAATTACACCAAACTTTTTTTTTAAAAATGTCAGGATAGCTTTACTTTGGATGCGGGCCTCTTGATTTCTGCATTTCCATTAGTGTCTGGTACCTGTGTATACAGATATGCCTCAGTTAAAGAAGTAGATTTCTTCCTGGGCTTTACTTCTTTAACATAAACTGTGGTATCAGGGAGAGAAATAACAAGGAAAGAATGCACCACAAATAAGAAGAGCAGTTCAACATGTTTCAACCAGCCTTTTCCTCAAAACTGACATGAAATGAAATAGTAACAGCCAAGTCAGGTAAGCCTTGCATAAGTACAGTACAGTAGATGAAAATCTTCTTCTAGAGACCACTTGGAAGCTTCTTCCAAAATGCATCCTGGGATTACTATTTTTTCTTCTCTCGACAGTGTCCACTTTTCTTATGATTGTGGTGCAGTGGCTAAATGCTGGTACTGCAGCCACAATGTTGTGAGTTCAAATCCTCACGTCTCCAGGTTGACTGCCTTCCATCCTTTCGTAGGTTGGCAAAATGAGTACCCAACTTGTTGGAGGCAATTGGCTAACAGATTGTAAAGTGCTTAGAGAGTGCTGAGTTCACCATGAAATGGTATAGAAATATATAGTGCTATTTTGCTTGCTAAAGTGCTATTGTTCCTCAGTCATCTGCTTTTTGGCAGAAATGGCCTGTGGCATTTGCTTGTGTCCCTTTAAAATGCCAACTTAACAGCTTGCTGCTTTTTCAACATGTCAGGGTAGTTGGTGAGGCAGACTGATCTGCTTTCCCCCTTTCTTTCCGTTTTGCTCTTCACAAATGCACAGTAAGTGATTCTGGAGGCAGCTGTTTACCTTGCCTGTTGTACATAAGTACACACAGCTACAGTAGGATCACCTAGAGTAGAATCCCATTCTTTCTCAGTATTGTTTACCATCTTTTCCTTCACTGTTCTCTCAGTGCCAATTCGGGGGGGGGGGGCGGTTACACAGAAAAAAAAAAAAGGGGTCTGGTCTGATCTTCCTTTAAAAAAACTTCTTAAAAAGGAGTTTATTTGTCAGAGGCTTTGTTAACTGAGGTATGGCTATAGTGAAACTACCACTTAGAGTGGCTGAGTAGGGATTCAAACCCTGGACTCCTAGTCCAACACAAACCACTACACCAGGTTAATGATAATCCTGTGATTGGACTTTGCTAATTAGGGGTGGAGGGAATACTCTGTACGATTGAATATTCTGCTATACAAAGAGTTTTCCTGCAGAGTGTGTGTGTGTGTGTGTGTGTGTGTGTGTGTGTGTTTCAGGGGTGAATGAAGTTTCTTATTCTTCTTCCTAAGAAGTATGTCATTTTCAACATCTTTGTCTTCCTTTCTCTCGTCCTGTTTTGTGCAGGGATTTTATTCTAATAAAGTGAAACATTTCTTCATAGGAGTCCCTGCTACACACTGAAGTGGTGCAGCCCAGATACAGTTTGGCATACTCAGTGAGAGTTAGGCCTTGGGAGCAGAATTTGAAACCACACTTCCAAATATTTTTTTTCCAGTTCAGAGCTCACCAGGATCTTGCCTGAATCTTTAGTTTTTGTGTCATCCAGCCTCCCTTTAGCCAAACTGTTCTTGAAAGCAGGTGGAAGTAGTGCAAGTACTCCACCAATTCTTTTGGAAATTAGAATTAATATTTTGAGATGCATTTCCTATAAATGGTTGTTTAGCACTGTATTAATAAAACTGTTACAGTACCTTTATTTTAAAATCATTGAATTAATTTTTTATGTAGTGAAGGAGCAATTATATAGAATTGAGCAATTTGTCCCTCATTTTGTTCTTCAGATGTTGTTGTATATTCTTTCCTACCTGCCGGTGCTTTAAAGTTGGTTTTAGGACTTTGGCCACCATGTATCTTTCCTAGCTGAACAGGAAGTATATTGCAAAAGTTATGAATAGATGTTTCTTAGGCTAGTACTGCCAAAAGCCTCCCATGGGAGGGTTTTGGAATGATTCCCAGGAAGGGGAGTATGTGGAAACATTTTTTTGGAATGAAAAAAACATGTGGATGTTGCAAGGAGAGGTCAGTAGGGTGTCCCATGTTATGTTCCTCCATCATCCTCAAACAATTTCATGAAGGGGAACAAGTTTCATTGGAATTGGCTCCAACTACTGGCTCTTGGAAAGATGGTCCTAATAAGACTTATTCAGTATAAGTAGTATGCATTGTGTTAAAATCTGGCTGCCTTAGAATGAAGGCTAGGCCATTCCTTGTGGAATTTCCTTTTGACAGAATGCTGCTCAGGTTTATTTTAAGTAGCATTTCTGAGGGATGAGTGAAAATATTAGTTCTACTATGCATGGTTGCAGTTGAATTAATGTAGGCCAAGAATATGATACAGGGTATAATGCGATCAAGGTCTGCCTAGACTGGATTTACATTGCAGATAGAATTGGAAGAGACCCCAAGGGCCATCCGGTCCACCCCCTGCCATGCAGGAACTCATAGTCAAAGCATAGCTGACAGATGGCCATCCAGCCTCTGTTTAAAGATCTCCAAAGAGGGAGACTCCACCACTCTCTGAGGGAATGTGCTCCACTTTCAGACAAGTCTTACTGTCAAGAAGTTCCTCCTAATGTTGAGGTGGAATCTCTTTTCCTGTAGCTAGCATCCATTGTTCTGTGTTCTAGTCTCTAGAGCAGAAAAAAACAAGCTTGGTCCATCCTCAGTGTGACACCCCTTCAAATGTTTAAACAGGGCTATCATATCATCTCTTAACCTTCTCTTCTCCAGGCTAAACATCCTCACCTCCCTAAGTCTCTCCTCAGAAGGCATGATTTCCAGACCCTTCACCATTTTAGTCACTCTCCTTTGGACACATTCTAGTTTCTCCACATCCTTTTTAAATTGTGGTGCCCAGAACTGGACACAGTACAGTATTCCAGGTGGGGCTGACCAGAGCAGAATATAGTGGCACTATTACTTCCCTTGATCTAGTCACTATGGCGGGTTACAGACCGCCATTTCGGACGTCCTCAGAGACGCCCCTTACCCTGTTACGGACAGAGTCCGTAACAAATAGCAGCGGTCGTTCCACACGGCTGCCGCCATTTTGACGTAACGGGCTCTCTGCGTCCGCATGTCGCGCGACAGAAGTGACGCCGCAAGTGCGCGCTTTGGCACTTGTGGCATCTCTTCTGGGTTGCAGGAAGGAGTGTGATTTTCGCGCTCCTTCTTTGCAGCGCGGAGGAGTCGCGCGGTTTGGCTGCTGCGACTCCTCCGTGCTGCAACTGGCAGCGGTCTGAGACCACCCCTTTTGGGCGGTCTGTAATGGGCCTATATTTCTATTGATGCAGCCTAAAACTGCATAGGCCTTTTTAGCTGCCACATCATACCGTTGACTCATCTTCAACTTGTAGTCTACTGGGACTCCTAGATCCCTTTCACATGTAATTTCATTGAGCCAAGTGTTCCCCATCCTACATCTAGGCATTCCATTTTTATACTCTTAAGTGCAGTACCATACATTTCTCCATGTTGAAATTTATTTTGTTAGCTTTGGCCCAGCTTTCTAATCTATTAAAGTGTTCTTGAATCTTGATCCTGTCCTCTGGGGTATTAGCTACTCCTCCTAACTTGGTGTCATTTGCAAATTTGATAAACATGCCCTCTATTCTTTCATCCAAGCTATTGATAAAGATGTTGAACAGCACTGGGCCTAGGACAGAATCCTGTGGCACCCTCCTGGTCCCTTCTCTCCAGAATGAAGAGGAGCCATTATTGAGCACCCTTTGGGTTTGGCCAGACAACCAATTACAAATCCACCTAACAGTCATATTTTCTAGCCCACATTTTACAGATTTGTCTGCAAGAATATCATGGGGGACCTTGTCAAAGCCCTTACTGAAATTGAGATATGCTATATATACAGCATTCCCTTTGTCTACCAAGCTGGTAATTTTATCAAAAAAGGAGATCAGATTAGTCTGGCATGACTTTTTTCTCAGAAACCCATGTTGACTCTTTGTCATTATGGCATTGCTTTCTATATGTTCACTGACTCTCTGTTTAATGATCTGCTCCAGAATCTTTCCTGGTATTGATGTCAGACTAATTGGACATCAATACCAGGAAAGATTCTAGAGCAGATCATTAAACAGAGAGTCTGTGAACAGATGAGGGCATACATGATTAGATGTACCCCAAAATAAATAATTGCCTGCATATAGAAGGCAGGCGTATCGGAGGAAAAGGTTTTAATTTTGCCTTATCTGACATGTCTGCTTTGTGCGTGTGGCTATTCTTGTTGCATTGGAGGACCATCTGATCAGATGGCTATCCCACCCACAGTAGTGTGAACTAGTACAGTGTAAACACCAATTTATAATCTTTATATGCTGGTTGTATTGCTACTGATTATGTATATTGTCATATTTTTAAAAAATATGTTTATAGTAGTAGTGTTGTTTTTAATAGCAAGAGGCCATGAGTACCCTAGTTGGATGGATGTAAATTGTGCCCCCCCCCCAAGTGTGAAGATATCTAATAAATAGTTTCAGTATTCCAGTGACCCAGGCAATCTGCCACCAAGTTGTGCAATGATTATTGGTCATTTTAACACAGGGAGATCTACAGCTGTGCTAGAGCAATGCTCAGGTGAACATGGAGGATTCAATTTAAAGCTCTAGTGAGCTGCTCTTTAACTCAAATCATACTCTCTGTAAAAATGTTGCTTCCTTTCTACCTGTGTGACTGTTCTCTGTTCATAAGCATAGTCTCTTTGAGTCCCTGTGTTGAGAGAAAGGCGGGATATATGATGATGATGATGATGATGATGATGATGACGATGATGATGATGATAGTTGTTATTATTATTATTATTATTATTATTATTATTATTATTATTATTATAGGGCTGAATGTGTTAATCTGTTGTAACATACAGACACACACATATCTTGTAATACCTTAAAGCCTATCAGATTTCTTGTGACATAAACCTCGGTGTACTATTTCACAGAAGTGTAAGTATGTTAATACTAATACCTTTCTCTAAGTTCTCAGTAGCCATACAGGAAAAGAGATCCCACCTAAACATTAGGAAGAACTTCCTGATGGTAAGAGCTGTTTGACAGTGGAACATGCTGCCTCAGAGAGTGGTGGAGTCTTCTTTGGAAGCTTTAAACAGAGGCTGAATGGCCATCTGTCGGGAGTGCTTTGATTCTGTGTTCCTGTATGGCAGAGTGGGGTTGGACTGGATAATCCTTGAGGTCTCTTCCAACTCTATGATTCTATGATTCTACTTTGCTTGTGTAGCTATCATATTTCACCCCTGAAATTACTTTTAATTACTAATATATATGTTGATGATATGGCAATAAGATACCTGAGCTATAGACACCTGCAGTTTTGAACCTTTATGGTCCATTTCTCTTCTGGACAGATAATGGAGATTCATTGTTGAGCAGATATGATCAAAATATGTTGGAAGCTTTAGGGGAAGTAGTTCCACAATATAGCGCATACTTGCTTTGCGTTTAGAAGAACTCTGGTTCAGTTTCCTTCATTTCCAGTTGTTGTTGTTGGGGACTTGGAAGAAGAGTTAAAATAAAAAGACTTCTCTGAATAAAGAACTGCTGCCAGGTGGTAGAGTAATGCTCTGTATAAGATAATCTCCACTTGAGTAGCAGACTTTTGATCTTTTCTCCTGTTTCTCAAAGATGATTGATAAAATGACCACACTGTTGTTCAGAGTAAAGTAAAGCAAGCTAGCAAAGTTGGCAGTAGACCTTTGAATTGCAGTCAACCAGGGCCAGCGTGTTTCCCGTAAAGTTTTCTGTGGGTATTAGAATGTACAGTATACCAAGCATGACTAAAAAGCACCTCATGTTAAAAGTTTGACTTCCCGCTCCTGGTGAATCTTTCCATGTTTAATGTCAGTGATTTAATGACTCAGACCTTACGCCCTGCCAAGGCCTACTGTCCTTCAAAGCATCTGTATTCCTGTAAACTTTGACTCAGCGCTGTAGCTCTTAACTCTGACTTCCTGGTATCCAATCTTATGTAGTGCATCAGGGTAGAGTTGAGGGCATAATATGTTTTTCACCTTCACGTTAAATAAGATTGTTGCTTTTTGCCAGCCTCCAAAAAAGCACTGGTTAAAGGCATGCTTAAAACGATGAGTATATCCTTCAAGACAGAGTAATTTATTTTCCCACCAACCTTTCTCCAAGGTTTCACCCATCTTCATAGTATCCTCACAACACTAACCCTGGAAATGAGACCTAGTCATTGGGTTAAAGCAGCACTAGGCACAGTACAGCTCCCCAGGTGTTGTTGGACTACAACTCCCAGAGTTCTTTGCCATTCGGTGTGCTAGCTAGAGCTAATGGGATTTGCAGCTCAGTAAAGTCTAGAGGGCCACAATTTGCCCATCCCTTGTCTCCAAGGGAGTTTCTTGTGTAAGTTTTATGCCTGAACCCAGATTTCTGCAGTCCTGTCCCTGACATGGGGAAGCCCACACAATATTGACCAGTGCACTTGGGTTTACTTTGATCTGTGTGTACTGTCTAAAGTTATAACTTGTGTTCTTTTTCTCCTGCTCATCAGAATGGACCCAGTGCCCGGTCGTGTCATAAGATGTGCATTGACATCCAACGAAGACAGATCTATACACTGGGTCGTTACCTGGATTCTTCTGTGAGGAACAGCAAGTCCCTGAAAAGTGACTTCTATCGCTATGACATTGACACGAACACTTGGATGTTGCTAAGTGAGGATACTGCAGCAGATGGAGGCCCCAAACTAGTGTTTGACCATCAGGTCAGTAAGGTGCCTATTGAAGGCAACAGCTTCTAGTTCTGATGGTGATTATAATTATTATTACTCTTACATGCTTACGGTAATATGAGAGCCAGTGTGGCACAGTGGTTTGAGTGTTGGACTAAGACCCTGGAGGACCAGGGTTTGATTCTCCACTTGGCCATGAAACCTTCTGGGTGACCTTTGGCAAGTCAAATCCTCTCAGCTTCAAGGGAAGGCAATGGCAAACCTCCTCCAGACAAATCTTGCCAAGAAACACCATGATAGGTTTGCCTTAGGAAATGACTTGAAGGCACATAGCTACAATAACTTATGGGAATATTGTGCCATACATTTACCATATATACTCGACTATAAGTCAACCTCATAGAATCATAGAATCATAGAGTTGGAAGAAACCGCAAGGGCCATCCAGTCCAACTCCCTGCCATGCAGGAAATCCAAATCAAAGCATCCCCAACAGATGGCCATCCAGCCTCTGTTTAAAGACCTCCAAGGAAGAAGACTCCACTACACCCCGAGGGAGTGCATTCCACTGTCGAACAGCCCTTACTGTCAGGAAGTTCCTCCTAATATTGAGGTGGTATAAGTCAAGGTCAGGTTTTGGAAGCAAAATTATGAATTTTGATATGACCCTTGGATAAGTCAAGGGTAAAACTTAGGGGCATGTAACAAAGGATCTAAATGATGAAGCAAAGGAAAACAATGCCAAAGAACCTGCAAAAATTATGCCAGGCATAACTGTTTTAACTCATACTAAAGGCTGGATGGAAGAGAGAGTAGAGGGAGGTCACTGCTTCTAGGACAGATTGCACTCTTGCCTTATACCAGGGGATCGTTTCCGTTTTAATAAGAGTTAAAGTATAATATTTACATTTGACCCATGGATAAGTCGATCTGGGATTTGTGGGTCAATTTTTTGACTAAAATTTCTAAACTTATACATGAGTATATACAGTATATGACACTTTAAAAGAAAAAAATAGTTCTTTGATTCTGCTTGAGGAATTACAGTCTGGAGACAAGGGGAGAATAACAAAGGAAAAGGAAGGTAATGAGGCAAGGACAAACAGGGAGGGCTATACTGGTAATTCAGCTAATATGCAGAGGTAGGCAATTGTTTTGAATCAAGGGTCATTTTCATTCAGATAAGAATGTTTGGGGGCAACCTACTGATGGTAAGAGATGGTAAAAGAGGCTAGATGGTGGTGGGGAACTTCCTTTCTCTTTTATTCTTCCTTTAATCCCATTCCTTTAATCTTTCTCTCTTTCTGTTATCTTAATTCGAGACTTAGTGGCTCTCCAAATGTCTGTTGGACTTCATCTCCCATTGTTTCTTGCCCTTGGTTGTGCTGGCTTGGAGATATAGCCCAACCATGCCTGAAAAACTACAAGTTGTCCATCCTGCTATAATTAATATCCTACCAAGAGATCCTCCCCAGTCAATTTCCCCCTTCCTTAGCTTTTAGCCTGGTGAAACATCTTGTTAGCATAGAATCATGGAATCATACAGTTGAAAGAGACCGCAAGGGCCATCTAGTCCAGCCCCCTGCCATGCATGAAATCTAAATCAAAGCATCCCCGACAGATGTCCATCAAGCCTCTCTTTAAAGACCTCTAAGGAAGGAGACTCCACTACACTCCGAAAGAGTTTGCTCCACTGTCGAACAGCCCTTACTGTCAGGAAGTTCCTCCTAATGTTGAGGTGGAATCTCTTTTCCTGTAGCTTTCGTCCATTGTTTAGGTTCTAGTCTCTGGAGCAGCAGAAAACAAGCTAGCTCTCTCTTCAATATGACATTCCTTCAAGTATTTAAACAGGGCTATCATATCACCCATTAACCTTCTTTTCTCCAGGCTAAACATACCCAGCTCCCTAAGGCGTTTCTCATAGGACATGGTTTCCAGACCCTTCACCATTTTAGTCACCCTCTTTTGGACACATGGCTCCAGTTTCTCAACATCCTTTTTAAATTGTGGTGCCCAGAACTGGACACAATATTCCAGGTGGGGCCTGACAAGAGCAAAACAGAGTGGCACTATTACTTCCCTTGATCTAGACACTATACTTCTATTGATGTAGCCTAAAATCGCATTAGCCTTGTTAGCTGCCACATCGCACTGTTGACTCATGTTCAACTTGTGGTCTACTTGGACTCCTAGATCCCTTTCACATGTAGTCTCGTGCAACCAGGTATCCTATATCTATTCATTTCATTTTTTCACCCTAAGTGCAGTACCTTCCATTTCTCCGTGTTGAAATTCATTTTGTTAGCTTTGGCCCAGCTTTCTATTCTATTAATGGAAAGAAAGGGTGGGGATGACATTGAAGGGATGCTCAACTAGCTCCCCAACAAAAGGGTGCTGGAGAAGGAAAGAGTGTGTGTGTGTGTGTGTGTGTGTGTGGAGAGAGAGAGAGAGAGAGAATGAGAAACTCAAATAGATTTTACTCTTTAAAGGGTAAGAAAAGAATAATGTCAATAGAACAAAGCAGGAGAGACAGTGAAGATGAATGAGAAAAAAGATGACAAGAATTGTGTCAGATGGAGACACACAGAAAGAGAAGAGAGCAATATCAATGTATGTTGAGGAAAAGTCATCGTTAAAGACTTTGACGAGAGAAGGAAGAGGCAGGACTTATTTCCCGACGTGCAGCTATGTTAAGTGGAGCTAAATACTGTTGGCCCTCTATAGCCACAAATTTTTTAATCCACTGATTCAGTCATCCATGGCTTTAAAATATTTTTTAAAAGTATAAATTCCAAAAAGCAAGCCTTGATTTTCCATTTTATATAAAGGACACCATTTTACTATACCATTGTATTTAATGGGATTTGAGCATCTGCGGAGTTTGGTGCCAATTATGGTTCTAGGAACTAAACCCCATCTGATACCAAGGGCCCACTGTACCCTAAAGGCACGAAATCCTACCCAGTCCTGGAAGCTAAGCAGTATCAGCCTCCTTTAGTACTTGGGTGGAATACGGCCAGTGAATACTTAGCAGAACCACTGCTGAGTATGCCCTGCCTAAGAAAATCCTATGAAATTCATAGGGTCTCCATATGTTGAAAGGCCATTTGAAGGCACATATAGACACACAGAACTATGTTAATCTCTTGCAATAAAAACAGCACAGAGTCTTGAGATATCATGCAGAAAAGTTTATTGTGGCATAATCTTTTGTAAACACAGCTTACATCTGATGAAGTGAATAGTGTCCCTGGAAGCTTGTTCCATAATAAATGTAATGGCTCTCAGTCTAGTGTTAAATTGCTGTCAAAGAAAATTTCTTCTTCATTGCAGATGTGCATGGATTCAGAGAAACACATGATCTACACCTTTGGAGGACGGATTTTGACGTGCAATGGTAGTGTGGATGACAGCAGGGCCAGTGAGCCACAGTTTAGTGGCCTCTTTGCTTTTGACTGTCGATGTCGGATGTGGAAGCTCTTGCGAGAGGATTCCTGTAATGCTGGCCCTGAAGATATCCAGTCCAGAATAGGGCACTGCATGTTGTTCCATTCAGTAAGAACCAGCGTTGACCTCATTGCATAGCCTCAGTTTGTTGGCAAAACTTTTAAAAACCCATGCAAAATATTAAAAGGAAGCTTGAAATCTTTATTCATCAGATTAATCAATTAAAGTGCTGATTAATCCATGGGAGAATTTTAATCATCTAAGGTGTGAACTGTGTGGTGTATTGGTTTTTAGTAGCAAAGGGGTTTTTTTGTATTTGAATATTACCTTACTAAAGAGAGAGAGAGTATAAAAGATAAACTTACATATAGAAAGTTAATAAGTGCTAGTGTTGTTTTTTAAATGAAAAAGTTCTGATCCTTCCCCTTAATATTGCAAAACAAACAAACAAACAAACAAAAAACATGTGCATTGAGGTATTGGTAATATCCAATAAGTTAACCTGTAGCATCTTCTGCTGAGGAAGTATAATAATACCCCTTTATGAAACACATCTTTTGTGAGTGGGGCTGAGGAGGTAGGTATTGCTTATGCTCCCTTTGTGGAGGTCCTAAATAAAAATTGCTGATTTCTTTTTTTTAAGGCAGGCAGTTGGCTTTCTACAATTATGTGTGTTAATGTGTATAACTTTAAAACAGGACCAGATTGATGCTTTAAGCAGTTTAACTTTAACTTGGAGTATTCTGTATTTGTACAATCCCGTCCATGATGAGTTTGCCCACTGCTTTTGCGCTATGATATCGTGTGATTTTAATATAATTGTGTTGATTTTAATGTTTGAATTTTAATCTTAGAACAGTTTAATTCCTTTTGGGGGGGGGTTGTATATATTTGTATTATTGTTAACTCTGTACATCTGTATTATTTTAATTGTTGGAAGCAGCTTTGATTGTTTCTTACAAATAAGCGGGATATAAATAAAAGATTTATTTATTTATTTGGATTTTGTGAACAGGAATATAGTAGGTATTAGAGACGATAGAGCATTCAAACATTGCTTCATTTTTTGGAGTTTGATGTTCATTTTTTGTTGTTATATGTGATTTTTAAAAATTGATAATGAAATATCTGTTGTCCATACTTAAAATCCCTAAATGTAATCAGCATAGCCCATCACTAATAATTATTTAATTTCTTCCAAATCTTCATCAGAAGAGTAAAAATATTCTCTTCTAAAAAGTTTATTTAGCCACCTTGAGTCCCTTCATTGGGAGAAAGGCGAGATATAAGTAAATGAAATAATAAATTAATAATAAATACCGTTACCGTAACATTAAACCCTTTTCTTTGCTTTCTGTGTGCCTCACACCAGTAGTTAGCAGTTATTTCATCCCTTTATTTCTTGATTTATTCCTCAATTTCTGGCTCGACTGGCAAGTTCTGGCCCTAGTTTTGGTAAAAGGTGATAATTCTGTCTACCAGGTTTGATTGATATAAATGTCTCTTCATGAGTGCTGGTGACAGACATGTTTGCATAATTTTGTTTGAGTGGTCCCTGTTTTGAGCTGTGTCCTAGTAAACCCTTGAACTGTTGTACATTTCCTGTGAAATTTAGAGGGGAATTTGGCTTGATAATTTCTACTCTGGAAACTGAAGGAATGTGTGTAAGCTAAGTTTGCACACAAACCTATTGCCCTGAGCACTTTAAGTAAACTCAAATGTCTCTTTTTTGTCTTTCCTTCAGAAAAATCGTTGCCTGTATGTGTTTGGAGGGCAGAGGTCGAAAACATATTTGAATGACTTCTTCAGTTACGATGTAGATTGTGATCATGTGGATATCATATCAGATGGCACGAAGAAAGATTCAGGGATGGGTGAGAGATGTTGTTTCCTTAAGTTTTCTATTTGTTTTGGTACATTACAAGGATTTTTAAAAAGAACAGCTTGGGAGGGTGGTTTTGACCAAACAGTGGAAAAAGATTTTAGCATCTTATTTGTTGCTACCTACTCCACCCAAGCTCCATATTTACTTTGTGAACCTGCCATGTCTGCTTTTAGTTTTCCTAGTTGCAAGGTTTTGTTTTTCAAAAGGATATTTGTTACAAAACTGAGGCAACAGATGACGCATGCAAGATCACATGAGACATTTTGGCTGATTAGGAGTTCTGCTACCTGCCTTTTGTAAAGTTGTTTAGCGTACAAAATGCTGGAGACATTCCCAGGCATTTATGTGGCCACAAAGAACTAACGTAATGTAAATAAAATGAGAAGTTCTCTGATAGACATACAGGTTAAAATTGCCCCCAAACCATGCAGACCCCCAACACATGGAAAAACTAAACAATGCCCCCATCTTATCCCCTCAGATACCCTAGAACCACATGCTACCCCCAAATGCTTCTTTTTCCTAGACAGTCCTTTTCAAAATGGCAACAGGAAGTGATGCAATGTCATTTCCCTTCATGATTTTGACAGGTATTGCAAAGAAAAAGTGCCGTTTCAGCTTGCTCAGGCTTGGGAGGTCATGCAGCCCATTGGAAAGGTTTTTTGGGGAGAGATTGGCCCCAGCTCCTATGCAGTTGCCCACCCCTTATATACATGTTGTAGACCACAAGTCTCTTTTGCTCCAGCTTTGGCTGCCTACCAGCTTGAGATGAAGGGAGTTATAATAACAACAATGTGGAGGGCACTAGTTTAGAGAAGACAATCTTACTAGCCTTTGCAGCCCAAGAGGGTGCTCTTTCCATCTCTTCTGAAACTGCTTCTCTCTTCAGTACCCAGACGTCGCATTGAGAAACAGCATGTGGCTTCTTGTTTTGTTTTTTTTAATTGGACACCTGTGATGAGTTCACTTTCCATGGAAAACAGAACCCGTCTTATGTCTCTGCACATTCAGCCATGTTCTCCTGGCCAAACATATTAATTGCACGTTGCAGTTAGACAAATGAGAACAGCATAATTAGCCCTCTTTTTATTTTGGACTGTCCTGCTTGTGTTGAATAGCAGACTTTGTAAGCAACTGACTCATTTAGAAATCATGAATGAATAGAATTCCAGTTTACCATCCTCATGTGTCTGAGAAAGTAAATAAACAGCTCTGAACATTTCCCTTGTTTGTGAAAAGAAATGTTGGAATTAGTGTCTCTTTAACAAGGAAGAACAAAAATCCATTGTGTTCAAAACTGCATATGCTGATGATGCGTTGCTTCAGTTAGAGGGACTCATTTTGCAGTAATTTTTGAATGTAGGTGGAGAGTGTCTCACCTCTTTGCAGTTTAATCATTAGATTAATCAATATTCCTATAGTTTGCTGTGAAGAGAGCCAGTGTGGCATAGTGGTCTGTTTGACTGTGGGGGCTGGGGTTCAAATCCTGTGTGGGCTGTGGAAACCCACTGGGTGACCCTGCCTCAGAAGATAGCAGTGGCAAACCTCCTGTGAAGAAACTTGCCAGCCTTGAAGCTTACCAGGTGGCCCTCAGCAAGTTGTTCTTTTCCCATCCTTAGTAACCTTCAGAATTCTTCAGAGGGAAGGCTTGTAGAGTTGAGAAAGCTAGGCAGCCTTTTCCAGGAGGCTGTAGAATTGTGCTTTTCAGTGCAACTAATCCTCTGTTGTAAGATGGCAATATACTGTGGGATTTGAGAGGTATTTTCAGAGCAGCTGGTTATGTGGCATACTTCTAAAACATCCTTGCACTTACAGGTATAAGAGAGTGTTAAGATGAAGGGATTTGAATTCTTTGAAGAGCAACCACCAAGAGTTTCCCTTGCAGTCAGGCTTCATACAGACACCATGAAGTGGGGCTTTTAAAATTCCTGATAAAAAGTTGTAAAGGACATTGAAGAGGCAGACTTTGGGCTATAAGACTCCCAAATCCTGCATAGGAAATGCTCAGTATTTTTTGTCCTTTAGTAAGATTCAGTTTTCATTCACAGCAGCTAGGATACATTAATTGCCAGAAACACTGGCCATGGCTAAAGCATTTCAGAATATGCGAGTGTTCGAAATAGCTGAACAAGACATGAAAGTCTTACCCTTCTCTTGATGCAGAATTAAAATAAAAAAAAGAATTTGGCTCCCATCCAGATCTGCTTCCTTCCATTTAAGTCCAAATGTGTAGCTGTGCTTGAACTTGCACATCTTCTTGCAGCCTCAGTTGGGTTGGAGTCATTCGAAAAGAGCTTGAGATTGGCTAAATCCCTGAATGATATCTTTTCAGATCTCTACCCCCATGTTTCTTCTCTGGTATGCCTATAGTCTTGTCAGTAGAAATGTTGTGACGTACTTTATAAATTCATGTCATGTATTCATGTCATGTATGGAAGTACATTAAACCTTTATGTTATTGAGGCTTCTGACTTTCCCAGTTTTTGGCCTCTTTTAACTTTTGGCCATTTAGTTATTGGGTCTAAATACAATTGTTAACTCTGGCCAGAACAGACCCACCGAATCAGTAGAATTTATACAGTGGGCCCTCTCCTTACGTGGGGGATCCGTTCCAGATCCCCCTGCATAAAGGAAAATCTGCCTATGCTCGAGCCCCATAGGAAATAATGGGGCGTGTGTATGTGGCGGTGCGGCGCACGCACCACAGGCACAGACGCCATTGTTGTTCTCCCCATGTGGCTTCCACATAAGCTGGAAGCTGCGTAAAATGCGTCCGTGCCTGTTGACCTACCAAGCCCATTTATTCAGGAGACTGATCTTAGTTGGGAATAACAATTGGATTTAAGTCCTTTTTTAATTATTATAAAGAGTTTTTCTTACAAAGCCACAGTTGATGCTAAGAGGGAAGAATGCAGTATCTCCATTCACATTCATGGGCTTTTTGCTTCACTGTACTGCTGCTTCCTGAGTCCTAGAAATAA
>NC_056526.1:7191857-7258226 GCF_019175285.1 Sceloporus undulatus | reverse complement strand
TAATAATAATAATAATAATAATAATAATAATAATAATAATAATAATAATAGGATTTATTTATATGCCGCCCAATCACTGGGAATCTGGGTGGCTTACAATAGACGGTTCCCTGCCCTCAGGCTTACAATCTAAAAAGACACGACAAAAAGGAGAAGGGAATGGTGAGGGGGAGGGGATCAGGTCCAGCATTCTTCTCTCCCTCTGAGGCCTGGACCAAGGAAGATGGACTGCAGGGAGGGCTCTTTTTCTTAATCGAGGCCGGGCCCGATGGCGTTGGGCCTGTCCTTTCACTCCTTCTCAGGCCAGAAGATGACAATTGGAAGAAGGGAGGGGAGGAGAGGGGAGGGGAGGGCTCTTCCTCTTCAGGTCTGATGGCATTGGAAAGTCACATGCTTGGGCATGCTTCATCTTCTTCATTTTCTTGTCACCATTTTTTTTTGTCGTAATTGAGTGAGGGTGGCATTGGGCATAGAAAAACAGATCTGCCCTCTTTAATGTGGGACACAATTTCCATTAGGTACTCTTCCCCTTTTGTAGGTCATGAGAACTAAATCCATCTTCTGCTTGAGATGTCCATCTTAAAAGTTGCCAACCCCAAAGTCCCTGCCTCTGGTGTGTGGACACTGCTGATGTCAGCACCTGTCTGTTCTAATAAAAGAAATGATGATCTTCACTGCAGTTGCTGTCTTCACCAATATTCTGCCCCAGGCCTGAGTGAAAATCACTCTGTCTCTGCATGCTTACATACACGCACATGTAGTGATAATTCCTTCACAACAATTAGAGGGCATTTTTAGGCCCAAATTATTATTTATTTACCCGGGGGTCATGGGCCACAAAAATTGCTCTAGTGTGTTCATGTGGTCTGTGGGCTGCACCTAGCCCACCCCTAGTGTAGGTGTAATAGCGTTCAAATGTTCTTCCCATATGCAAGTTGGTGCAGATAAAGATTTGGCTGGAGAGGGTGACTAAATTGGGGCCAGGAGTGGCATGAGCCCTGGTGGTACAGTGGTTAAATGCCTGTACTGCAGCCACTCACTCACAAACCACAAGGTTGTGAGTTCATTTCCAGGTCGCTAAAAAGAATACCTAGGGGGCCAATTAGCTTCCACTTTATAAATCGCTTAGTACATCAGCAAGCAGTATAGAAATGTACTTGCTATTGCTATTGGCATAGTGGTTTGATGATCATTGGACTATGATTCTGGATACCAGGGTTTGAATCCTGGCTTAGCTATGGGAAGTCACAATGCAGAATATGCCAATGGCAAATCCCCTCTGAAGAAATCTTTCCAAGAAAACTCAATGATAGGTTTGCCTTAGAGTCGACATGAAGGCACACTACAACAATAACAGCAACAACAGAGTCCAAGGGTCAGGGAGACACCATAATAATTAATTAATTGTATTTATATACCGCTATTCCAGAGATCATAGCGGTGAACAGCAAGTAAGCTAATTTGCAAATAAGCTAATTAGCCCCCAACAGTCTGGGTACTCATTTTAGTGACCTCGGAAGGATGCAACCATGTTGCTGTTCCAGTGGAAACACCTGGGTGGATGCTTCATTCTAGAAGTCTGGCCAGATGTCATGTTGAGGAGAAGAAGTTTGTAATAGTGGCTGCATTTTAAACTTGCATCCTTTGACCGCTTCTACGGCATTTTTTTCTTTTGCAAGCAATTAATTTCTCC
The DNA here is from genome assembly GCF_019175285.1 of Sceloporus undulatus. Lineage (NCBI taxonomy): Eukaryota > Metazoa > Chordata > Lepidosauria > Squamata > Phrynosomatidae > Sceloporus > Sceloporus undulatus. Next base: position 7,256,533 of record NC_056526.1, on the reverse strand, counting down.
AGTGTTAGCACAGAGCCTGTTCTCAGGGCGGCTGGCATTTTCTTATGAGCTTTTACTGGCTTTTTAAAATCACCCAAAGCTTGGAAAAGTTACTTTTTGGGAGTATAATTCATTGGATCTACTGGCCGTATAGCTACTGACAATGCTGGCTGGAGAATTCTGGCAGCTGTGTTCCCCCCAAAAAAGGTAACATCTCAAAGCTCTATTTTGTTGTTGTTTGTTTGTTTTTTTGCTAAAGAGAAATGGATATGGTTGAAGTTCAGTTTCCCCAACTAAAGATTTATGGCCCTGCAAAGAGTAAGGTATCCTTGAAAATATCTGTTGTTTGTTGAACCCAAACCAGAAGGAACATCCAACTATTGTCCTGTTCTGACCTGGCTTGTCCCACATGCCTGTGTGTCACACTTCACTTAGTAAGCCTGTCTATAAACAGAGTCCTCCTATGAACTCTGAACTACATTGCTTTGGCTCTTAATTGAAGGCAAAGCTACGCCTCTCAGTGTCCTGTTTGTATTTTACTGCTTGTTTTTTCCATCAGCTGTTTTGCTACTTGACTTCATAAACCCTAGTTTTGAAATCAGTGTTTAAAATTAAGTGTTATTACATGGAAAATGAAGAGCACACCAGTCTAGTCTCTGCAGCATGCTTCAGACTTTCATGGTCACTTGATAAAGGAAATGTGAGGACAGAAGAAAATAATTCTTCATGCAACATTTTAGCTTCGGAAATTGGCTGCTGTAGCCCATGGTGACAACCACTGTCTTGGATAGCTTTAAGAAGGGAGGCAGCCAGTTTTCTGCTGGGTGTGAGATCTAAGCCGTGGCTGTTAGCCACAATAACCAAATTATGAACTCTGACGATAGCTATTTATTAATTAATGTATTTACTATCCCACCTTTCTCCTTGTACAAGATCCAAGACAGCTTATATCTGATAAAAAGCAAGTTGAACCTAAAAAACAACAACCTATTTGTACAAAAGTTAAAAACAGTTAAATATTACATTGAAAACACTGAATTGAAACAATTTAAAACATAATCAAAACGTAAGAGAAGAACTTCCATGTCCAGAGGCCTGTGATGAAGCTTGGAAAAATCTGACTTTGGAGGACTATAGTTCCGAGAATCCTAAAGCCAACATGACAGCTGGTCCTGCTGACTGGGGATTCTGGGAGTCATGGCTCCCAAAATAATGTTTCCAAGCTCTGGGCTCCAAGTTCCATTTTCTGGAATGGAGACAAACCATGAGAATGAGGCTTTGAAGCCTCCTTCAGGGCTATGCAGCTAGATTGAGCAGAGCTGCTTGGAGGTCCTTTATTGGTTCTTGGACTTCTGTCTGGCATGAGCAAATTGTCCTTCCTATCAGCTTATGTTGTGTTGTGTAACCTGAGAGGAGTGGTAGTGAAATGAAACTTACAATATCTCAGATACTTCTAGTCTTTTCACTACTTATTTTAAATAAGATGTACATTCCAGCTGGGCATTGAATATGAGGAGTGATGATTCCTGCAGCTGCCAGGGTACACCATTACCTGCACCTGAAGTTTAGGAACTTTTCTTTTCTCTTGTGCTCCTTTTTTCACTTTTAGGAAATTGTGAGCCAGATTTTTTTAACTTGGTTGGTCAGTAATTGTAGAGTTTTCAGGCCTGTCTCACATGAGTAATAGTTCTATCAGAGGTCAACTGTGGAGATTTGGCATTCATTTTGAGCCAGGTTTTCTTCCTGGGCAAATTGAGGAGGTTTGGAGAAGTAGTGTCCAAATCTAAAACCTGCTTTTGACCTTACTCCAAATAGTGTCTTGGAAACAAGGTAGCAACTTGTCACCGCATATGCAGTGTGTAAAAGCATAATCATTTTTGTCTTTATCATACAGCTGTAGAAATAGTTAAGCAGGCTTATATCACTTGCCCAGTTTAGTAAATAAGAATAATTGTTGTATTTACTAAACACTATAAACTGGGCAAGTGATATAAGTGATTTGACTTGATTTTTCACAGGTTTGATTAATAATGTTCTCTCTAAGAATTTCTAGGTCCTTAAGAACGACTCTGCCCAAGGTTAACCATATGCCTAGAGAAAACACTTCTCTAGGCATTTGTAGCTCCTCCAGTGCGATTTATGGTCAACGTCTGCTCTGGTTTGGCCACAGACTTGTGCTGGAGGACCTAGAGGTTCCTAGAGAAGTGCTCTCTCAGGTTAAAAATAGTTGATTTTTTTTATTTGTGGATTTTTCACTTTCATGGTTGTGGGCTCCTAACTCCAGCAAATGTGGGGTCCCACTGTATATGTATTTCTTAGCCACCTTCCATCTCTGTCCTCTTAGGCAAAGTTGTTCAGGAGGAGAAGAGTTTTGGTTTTAGTGGTGATTTTTCTCTGCTTCTAAGCTATACGCTAAGCTGCTTTTTGTTTTGCAGAGCCCTGCATGCTGTTGTGAACTGCTTAGTCATGGTGCGATGTTTTCCTTGCTTTTAGAGTTGCGGGGGCGGACAGAGAGGGGGGGCTGACGTCTTGGCAAGTAACCGTAGGCTAGCAAGGGTAGGTTACTTGTACGTTGTAACTGCTGCTTGTACGTTGCACATTGTGTTCTGCATACAAATAGCCATCAAGTATGATTAAGTGAATTTCCTTTCCTTTCGAAATGAGCTTTCTGTGTACAAAATTAGGATTACGTGCCCATTTTCCAAGTCTCTGTGTTTTGGTGGTATTTGCAAGCATCCCCCCTTCCCCAAAGCAATTTTCGTTGGTGCTAGGATCTTTCACCCAGCCTCCTCCGCCCGGAAAATGATCCAAGAGGAGAAAAAAGAGAACCAGTACACAAGAGATCACGTGCTAGTCACACATGCTTGCTCAAGGGCCAGTTGCCCTGGGAAACAGAAACCACGACTTCTCCAGTAAACAATAGGAGTGGCCAATTATTTGATTATGCATTTTTATGGGAATTAATGTGAAACAGGTCCAGCAATCCTCCACGGCATCTGAATTGGAAAGTGAAACCAGGATTGTTATGGTAAGGTCCCCTTTCAAGCTTGCTTGCAATTCCCCGTGGAGGGACCCTCTCTTCTCAAATACACTTAGGAAAGCACACCCAAAACAGCATCCTGGTAACCTCAGAGGTTCTGCAGCCACTGATCATATCTCAGCTTAATTGCAAACTTGTTTCTATCCACATACACTTCAGTTCTCACATAGCCTGTTCTGTTCCCACTGAATGCAGTGTAGAAGCCTCCAACTAATCATAGTTTCCTGTTTTGCCTGAATCAGAAAACAATGGTTAATAACTTCGGAACAAGCCAGAATCTTAAAGCACAGTTCAGAATTGTCTTAACATTCTGGCTTGTTAGAAAAATGGTATCCATTGTTTGGTTAGCTGAAGTTGTCCTCATTGTATTCAGATGAAGAGGAAAGATTGCATGCCTGGGCAGAATTCTCAATTGTATATCACCTTATTAGCGGAGAGGTAATGATCTGAACCAGGAATGTTTGTGCATTTATTTGGCCCTGTTTCTATTGGCATTTCTCTGCTCTTCTCAGGTTTCCTTTCTTGCGTTAGGCACCTTCCACCAGTTTGAGCGCCAGTTTGCAAAAGCCAAACCATGATACGAGTTTGAACAAGTTGTCAAATAACATCAGTAAGCAAGATGAGAACGTTTTTGTATATATTAGAAACAAGTCTGTGGAACTAATAATGTGAGACCACAGATACTGGATTTTTTTAATAACCCACCATGCTTTTTCTTTCCTTAGATAAGTCTAGGTATATATGTAACTGCTTGTTGGAATTGATCTTTCTGGTTTAAAAAAGAAATTACAGGGTATAAACTTTGCCCTTGAACTTTTCTAGTGCTGTATTTAAATTTACATCTCATCCCGACCTATTCCAATCAATCCCCTCCTCAGGTTCGCATCTTTCCCTGGGCTATATCTGTTTTCTTCATCTAAAGCAGTGCTTCTCAATTATTGTCTGTCATGCCCCCCCTAGGAAGAAGAAAACATTTCGCGCCCCCAGCGCAACTGTAAATAGTATCATTTATATATATGACAGTATTTGCTGAGGTCAAACGAGCCCCCCTTTATGGAGCCTCGCGCCCCCTCTGGGGGGCGCGCCCCACTATTTGAGGAGTACTGATCTAAAGTAAGATGTTAACCAGAAAAAGGTAGATGCTTATTGGTATAGGTTTTAATCTGTTGATTCCAACCTATTGCATTTCAGCTAATTGCATTCACACCTGTATGAGAATGAGGTGATGCTTGGTATGATGTTTGTTTGACCCTGTTTCTGTTTACATTTCTCTGTTATCTTCCGGTTTTTCCTTTTCAAGTAAGGCTCCATCCACAGGGGTGGGGGTGGGGAATGCTTGCAAATACCAGCAAAACCCAGCATGGTGTGATCGTTTGAATGTTGGACTAGGAGTCTCCAGCACACCTGGGTTCAAATCTCTGCTCAATCATGGGTACCCACTGGGCAGCAAGTCGTCTCTTTCAGCTTCAGAGGAAAGCAATGGCCACCTTCTTCTGAATAAATCTTGCCAAGAAAATTCTGTGATAGAGTTGCCACAAATCAGGCTCCACATGAAGGCACATAACATAGCAAACTGTTTAATAGAACTCGTATTGTCAAAAAAAGTATTTCTTCCATTATGTTTATAGCAGAAAGAGAAAGGAATTTTTAAAATGCTTGCTTGCAGCTTGTCAATTGTTTAATTACTTCTAATAGTCTGTTGACCATACTATTTTAGGGACCATTTTAGTCTTTTCAAAAAATGGATTTATTTACTTAATTAATCTGAAGTTTTGCAGCCCTTATCTAAAGTAGATTGAAACCATGTTCTTCCTTTCTTTAGTGCCTAGCACTGTATTTCGCTTACTTTCTGGCATAGTGACTTTTGTCTTTTGCAAACATTTACTAGTTGGTTGTATGGCTTCAGGCCTCAAAGATGTTTATAAAACCTGAAATGGGGACAGTACTGAGAGCTTCAGCTAATGTTGCAGTCCACCCTGTGAACTGGCAAGCAACTTTGGAAATGATCCATAATTTCCTACTTCCTGTATAATCAGCTTCATAATTCCAAGATGTGGAACAATGATATGGGTTAATATCAGTCCCATGTGTTAGGCTGTCAGGTCTACTGGTGCACCATTGGTAGTACTGATAATCTCCATGGAGTAGGAGAGGGGATAGCTTTGTTCTTTCCTTGTCCATCAGCTGACCGCACTGGTATTATTAGCTTGTTTAGGAACAGAAACAATGGAGTTGTCTAACTTCTAGACTTCTTTTGTGGGTGACCACAGATATTTTATTGAGAATCAGTGTGGTTTAATTGTTTTACTATGCTGTACTACTACCCAAGGTAGCAATGTTGAATCCCTGTGTGTGTGTGCCTTTGAAGCCACCAGTTAACTTATGGTTACCCCATGCATTTCATAGGGGCTTCTTAGGCAAGAAATACTCAGATGTGATTTTGCCAGTTCCCTCCTCTGAAATAAAGATTACAGAACTTGGCAATTTTTTTTATGGTCTCCTGTCCAGTTACTGACTAGAGACAACTCTTTTGAACTACCAAGATCAGACAGGATCTAGTGCCTTTATGGTATTTATGCAGTGAGCTAACACTGACTGGAAGGTAATGACTGGATACTCTTACTCGACAAATCAACAACTGGTACAATAGCAAATCAGAGGACCCCTGTTTTTCATTGGAAGATTGTATACAATTGATTCAATCCCATTTTTCATATGATGTTCTCAGCATACAAATTAAATAGATAGAGTGATAGAATTCAGCCTTGCCTGACTTCCTTTCCAGTTGGAAACCATTCCATTTCTCTGTATTCTGTCCTAACAGTAGTCTCTTGTAATGAGTATAGGTTATGCATCAGAACTATCAGGTGTTGTGGCATCCCCATTTCTTTAAGAGTGATCCAGAGTTTCACATGATCTATACAATCAAATACTTTGGTATAGTCTATAAAGCATAGGCTCAATGAAGGAGGCATAAAAATTGGAGAAAGGAACATCAACAATCCAAGTCCTGCATAATAGTAGCAGAAAATACTAGATATATGGAAAGATTATTAAAGAAGGTCAAGGCAGAAGGTGCAAAGGTAGGTTTACAGCTGAACGTCAAGAAAACAAAAATTATGACCACTGACAATGTAAATAAAGTAGATGATGAAGAGATTGAAATAGTTCAGGATTTTCTATACTTGGTCTCAATCATCAATCAGTAATATAATAATAATAATCATAAAATTTTATTTATATTTCCCGCCTCTCCCTTTGGATCGAGGTGGGATTACATCAGTTAAAATAACAATACAAGTTACAATAATCAATAAAATCACAACAATATTGCATTACTGCTAAAATACTGACTTGCCACCTGTTTTCGGTTCCGTTTTCATCAAGAGTAGGGGTCTTTCTGGGATTATTCCTAAGAGATCAGGTGGGTAGGCCCGCTGGAAGAGATCCGTCAGTAACTGCTGGCAAGAAATCAGAGAACTAGGATTTGGAAGGATAGCTATGAAGGAACTAGACATGATCCTGAGGTGTAAAGGTATATAATTAAATACCAAAGTTAGGATTGTTCATAACTTTGTGTTTCCCATTTCTGGTTGTGAAAGCTGAACAGTGAAGAAAGCTGATAGGGGGAAAATCATCTCATTTGAGATATGCTGCTGAAGGAGTTCTGAGAATACTGTGGATCACTAAAAAGAGCAATGGATGCATCCTGGAGCAGATCAGGCCCAAATTCTCCCTGGAAGCAGAGATGACAAAATTGAGGTGGTCATATTTTGGCCATATCATGAGAAGAAATGACTTATTAGAAAAGACTATAATGCTTGGCAAAGTGAAGGGCAATAGGAAAAGGGGAATGCCGCATTCCAGATGGATAGACTTAGTCAGAGAAACCATGAATCTGCAGGAGCTGAGCAGGGCAGTTGAGGCTAGAGTGATTTGGAGATTTCTCACACATAGAATCATCATAGATCAGGTCAATTTGAAGGCAGTTAACAATACAGTTAGTCCAGAAGTAGTGAGGCACGTTTTCTCTTGTTTTCAAAGAAGTAGCTGAGTTAGTCTCATAAGCCCGTTGGATGACTGTCTAACTTAAATCACAGGTTGGTTGTGGGCATAAAACAAGATGGAGATGAGCCGTGTATGATTCATACAACTGCTTGGAGTAACAATATCATAAATTTAAAATAGGGGAGAGGAAGTGAGAGCCAAATTTGGAATGGCTGCCTTATCAGTGACTTATTTATATACTGTATTTTATCCTGCTCCTTTTCAGCCTTTGCTCATAGAAGGGTCAGAGATGCTGCTGGTGAGGAACTAAAGGAGAAGAAATGCTACTTTCTTTAGGGTTGTGTGGAGAAGATGCTGTAGGGTCTGGATAAAAATGGAAATTTTTATGCTCATAATGTTTGGGTTATATACAAAGTACATAACAACAAACTATAGGTTTTCATCTCCTCCTCCTTAGATGCACACTGATTTATGTACAAAATATATTTTTCGTATCCTGATGTAAAACTATTCTGAAGTCCTGAAGTATTCTTCTGAAACCATCCCATGTTCTATCCTTTTAGAAGAAAATAACTGCATGCTTAAAAAAAAGAAGAAAAGAAACTAAATTCCTGCATTTAGTATTTCTTCCACCAATTACATCTTTACATTTATTCTTATGAAACAGCAGAAGTTATAATGGTAATCTCAGATGGAGTTTGGTATTGTGAAAACCATTATATGTGAAGAGGCAAGCTACAGGCAGAGGTTATAATTTTATACTAATTTTAAACCCCAAAATTAGTTGATGAAGTTTGGATTTGACTTTGATGCTATACTGGGCCAAGACACAGATCAGTTCAGCCTTCACTCACACGGGTTCAAAACACACTGCAGAAATAATCCAGTTTGAGGCTGCTTTAACTGCCCTGGCTCAATGCTAGAGAAGCCTGGGAATTGTAGTTTGTTGTGGTGCCAGAGCTTTCTGACAGAAGAGTAAATGTCTCACAAAACTACAGTTCCCACAATTCCCTAGCATTGAGCCAGGGCAGTTAAAGTGGTCTCAAACTGGATTATTTCTGTAGTGTGTTTTGGATCATGGTGTCCTTTAAATATGTTTGATTATACCTTCCATCATCCCCAGCCAGCATACTAATTGCCCTTTTTGATCTGAGGATGAAGGGAGTGTGACTCTTCTAGAAGGCACTGAGTTGAGAATGGCTAAATCAACATTTTCAGTCCCTTTGGGTTCTGTGATTTTTCTGCCATCTAGTGGTTATCTGCCTTACTGTCCAAATAGATTTGTTTATTTACCAGCAGCTAGCCTTATAAACTATTTACTTTGCTTTCTCTCCCCCCCCCCCCGCCCCCAACAGTTCCGATGACAGGCTTCACCCAAAGAGCTACCATTGATCCAGAACTGAACGAAATCCATGTGTTGTCTGGACTAAGTAAAGACAAGGAGAAAAGGGAAGAGAATGTTCGGAATTCCTTCTGGATTTACGACATTGTGTGGAACAGCTGGTAAGTTATTGGAAAGTTTTCCTCATAGGAGGGAGAATGTGTGTGTGTGGGGGGGGGGATTAACATATATACCTGTAAAGTCATAAAACACTTGGACTGTGTGATCTTGTGTCTCTAGTCATGTCTAGGCATAGCTGGCCTGCTGCGAGGTTTGTAGTCTGTTTCCTTCCTCTCCACTTGACAAGATTGTACAACCAGTCTGTTCACACTGTTAAACTGTACTGGAACTGGGTTCTTCAGAGAAAGCAGCACTTTGCTGTATCCATTGCTAAAGCATTGCCCAGAGCTACAGTACATGGCTGCAGGGAGAGCCAAGCCAACCAGTCAAAAGTTTGATTAAATGTTTTTGTATAATGATGTTAAAAATAGGGTCACCCTGGAGTGCTATTTAATCACCACACAAAAAAGTTGCTATAGAAGGGAGAAATGCACAGCCCTTCCATTAATATATTGTAGAGATGGTGGCAATGGTAGGAATTCAGTTCTCTTACTAGATGATGTCAAAGCAACATTATCAAGAATGAAGCTGGTAGCATAAGCTTATTATTATAATACAGATTTTCTATGGGAGAGTAGGGACTGTAAGAATATGACCCCATCACCTTTGCCTTATGATGTTACATGTGCACTTCAGCCTTTGAGAATAGTCATAGGCATATAGGTAATTTGTGCAACCTAATGATGACAACCAGCATGGTATAGTGGTTTAGATGTTGGTCTGCAACTCTGGAGACCAAGATTCGATTTCCAGCTTAGCTGTTTAACCCACTGGGTGACCTTTGGCAAGTCACACACTCTCTGACTCGGGAAGGCAATAGCAAACCTCCTCTGAACAAAATCTTGCCAAGAAAACCCCATGATAGGGTCACCTTAGGGTCCCATAAGTCAGAAATGAATTGAAGGCACACAACAACAACAGCTGTTGGCTCGTTTGCAGCCTGTGTGCCTTTATTCTTTGCATATGTAGTCCTTTATAGATGTTGCAGCAGCTGTATAGACACTGGGGAATGGGTCAGCCTAGTCACTTAAATACTTCTTTAATTTACTTATACTATAACCTCTTTTTCTACTGACATGAGGCCCAAATAAGTATACATCTGAGGGACACCTATTTGGACTTGAAGGTCTCTGTGGGGGCTTTTCATGGTTGTGTCCAAGTTATGAGTATCTTCCAAAGAGAAACTCCCTAGCATGTATGCTCTGTGGAACCAAGTAAAGCCTTTCTCAATTTATCAGACCTTTCAGTTTTCTTGGATTTCAAACTTCTGAAACTTTTGATTTTGCTGTTTTATTGTATTTGTTTGAACTGCTGATGCTGGTTTTTAAGTTGTATTTTGATTTTATGCTTTTATTTCTTTAGCTATCAGTCTTTTGCATGCTTCCCTGAGATTTTTGCTCAGTAGGTGGTATATAAAAGTTATAAAATAAGTGGAAAAAATGAGACCTGGAATGTACTTCCTAGATACTTTCTTCCGCAGGACTAAGGCTTTGTGTATTGGCTTTATCTGGATTCTGGCATAGTGTCAAGTATGCTGAGAATCTCAGCATTCTTGAGAGGGGAAAATGTTTCTGGCACTCTTGCATTTCTGAAGGAAGTCAAAGGGTCAGCATTAGCAAAAACTGTTGTATCTGTTCATTGATGATGGGGTGAGTTGCAGTAGATCAGCAAAGATTTTCTCAGTCTCCTCCTCCCCTCCCCAGAAAATGTCACATACACACACATTACCCTAAGTTATACTACTAAACTGAAGACAATCTTAGTGTGGTCTGGAATGGATTTTTGTGGATGGAAGGACTGTGAGCACTCTTAAATATTTGCACTCAAAATTCCTAGAGTCAGGGATTTTAAAATTCCAAGTATATATGTTTTCCACCAAAATGCTGCTGCTGAATCTTAGTGGTCTAGTTTTAAAAGACACGTAGAACTCATGGACCCGTAATACATCTACTCAGGACTACCTCCTCCCATCCCGTCAGCCTAAATATGAAGGCTAGCCTCCTCCCCATTATGGCCCATTTTCCAAGTCTTTTACGGTGTCTGGAGAGGAGAGCAAGTTGTAGAATCTCATATGTGGAGTACCCTGCATGGAATGGCTTGCTTATGTTCAACTCTGACGTCCTTTAAAGCTGAAAACCGTCTTATATAACCAGGCTTTCCAACATGACTATGCATGTTTTAATCTGATGAGAGTTGCTTTTTGTTGTTGCTGGCACTGCTCTCTATATTTTTTTCACTCTGATGCGTGTGATCTTTTTTTTTTTTAACCATTGCATTCTTCTATATAACTGCTGGAAGCATTTTTTTAAAATTGGCATAAAAATGAGTATAAGATAGATGGAAATCCTGCAGTATGGAGAAAGTGCAGGAACGTCAGGGTAACGCAGGAGCAGGAAAGGTGGAGGAATAGTGTTTCAGCTAAAGCTGAAGAAGGTAGGTAGGTAAGTAGGATATTATTGTTATAATTTTAACTAGCTCTTCAACCACCAGAGGAGGAAGAGGATACATTCCTGTATCACACACACCCATTGGTGCTATTGCAAAGATGACGGGGCTCCTCCTACTTGGGCAGTGCCCTGACAGGTTCAAAAAAGAAGTTTTTCCTGAGCCAGAAGAAAAATCATGGGAAAAGACTGGAATCCTTGCCTGCCTTCCAGCTGATTGTAAAAGGATGCAGTGGTTCCACAGGGAGGCAAGAGACCTCTATGTATCCTCAGATCCTCCTAAGCCTTGTTGCCCACTTCATGGTTCAGGGATCTGTGCCTCACACATATGGGCTTGAATCAATTCAGGCTGTCCTACCAGAATGATGTTTGCGTGCATGCTAATCATTCCCCTTCTGAGCAGTAGCCTCTGAAGTCCAGGAAAACTGTGGGGAGACTGATATCGCTGTTTGTCAAAATGAAAGGGTTTCTAAAGAGTGGCAGGAAATGGAGACAGGAAAAGCTGTTCTTGATAAAATGACTGTGCAAGCTCTGCCCTCTCCTTCTCTCCTAGTCCTGCAGCATCAAGGAAGAACAAGGAGTCTAATAGAGAGGTCGCTGGGGTGGCAAACTGAGTCACAATGGATAGGGAAGGGGTGGACAGGACAGGCTAGGCAGTGGTGTGGTAGGATGAGTGATTTAGTCCCCAACACCTGGTGGTCCACATGTTCACTGTCCCTGGTCATAAAAGCTTGCTTGTTGTGTTTTAGCCTGATATAACAGGGTTTTAAAAAAACCCCAAAACAAATGGTATTTAATTCATCTAGGCTGGCATCTTGTTTGCAACAGAGGCCAACCAGTATCCACTGGGGAAATATTACAGTCGGCCCTTCTTATACACGGATTTTTTATACACGAATTCAAGCATACACGGTTTGAAAATGTTCCAAAAAAGTATAAATTTACCTTAATGTTCCATTTTTTATTAGGGACACCATTTTGCTATGTCATATTTAATGGGACTTGAGCATACACAGATTTTGTTATACACGGGGGATCTTGGAACCAAACCCCAGCGTATAACAAGGGTTCACTGTATTAATCAAAACACCAACAGGCCCTGCCTGTTGGTTTATAACCCATCTGTGATGATGTTCCAGAAATTAGTATTTATGGGTATTTAGTATTTATGGGTATATAGTCTTTGAACATGGAGGTTCCATTTAAATATCATACCTTATAGCACTTGGATGACCCATTTCTCTAGGAATTTGCCTAAACTAGTTTTTGTTAGACTGTCTGGTTTCTCCCACCTGCTTTGAGAGGCAGGTTACCAATGCTCTTTACTTTGCTGATGTACTTCTCTCTGTGTTCTGTGTGACTAAGGTTTTATGAGACTGTGTGGCCTGTTACAGACTGCCAAAATAAAGCTGCTTCGGGTCTCTTTGGAGGTATGCTATTTAAATAATGCATGGGTCCCAAGAGTCCGGAGGTCACACCAAAGCCACACTCCATTCCTAAGCACCGGAGTGCAGCTTTTGGTGCAGCTTCCAGATTCTTGGGATGCATGCATCATTTAAATAGCATACTTCCAAAGAGACCCAAAGCAGCTTTATTTTGGCAGTCTGTAACAGGCCTTTGTGTGTGTGTGTGTGTGTGTGTGTGTGTAATTGAATGTTTCAAACTCAATTGTACTGCAAATCTCAATCTATATTTTTAACAACAATACAACAAGTTATATATTCAATGTGACACACACCCTGTCACAAAAGTTCCAAACATCCAATGGGATGTCTTTGCAGGACTCTTCTGCTTGTGCTACTGCAACATTTGGATACAGATCTGAAAGCCCTAAAAAAAAAACCCAGAATAGATTCAAATGCAATATTGAAAAAAATATACCACAAAGAATGGTATATACCCATTTTGTTTCTCTCCTAAACGCATGACTGAAATTATCACTACGTTTTTACTGAGGAGCCCTGGTGGTGCAGTGGTTAAATACCAATACTGCAGCCATTTACTCACAAACCATAGGTTTGTGAGTTCAATCCCAGCCAGGGGCTCAGGGTCAACTCAGCCTTGCATCCCTCTGAGGTTGCGCAAATGAATACCCAGCTTGATGGGGGCAATTAGCCAACAGTTGTAAACTGCTTAGAAACTACTCAGTGTGGTATGAAGAGGTATATAAATGAAGCTGCTATTGCTATCACTATTGCTATTGCTATCAAGGTGAAGAGGGCCTACTCCTCAGTCCTATCAACTGCAGCTGCTTTCTCTTTCTGAACCCAACCAGCAAGCATTGCTCTTTCCTTAGGTTGTTCCCTCCTTCTGGGTCAAACCAATACTCCTAGGGATTGGGTTACATACTGGCTCTTATGAGAATTGGTTGTTTTTCATAAAAGCCTCCTTATTTTTCAGAGTGGATTTTATTTTTTTTAATGATTTGATGATCAATGTCATCAATGTATTACATGGGTGACAACTCCAGATCCAGAGTAGCCTTTATTGGTTTGAAAGCCATCTGAGTTTGCATGGCACTGATTATTTAAGTTATCACCATACTGGGCTCCTTAGTGAGAATGTGCTAATAAGTAAGCTGTGTTAATAATCCTTTGAGGTGGTGTGAAGCACTACAGTGTGTGTGTGTATTTGCTGTATTTATACCCCGCCCTTCAGCCCTAAAGGCTCTCATATTTTGTTTCAGGTCTTGTGTCTACAAGAATGATCAAGCAGCCAAAGAGAACCCAAGCAAAAGCCTTCAAGAGGAAGAGCCCTGCCCACGTTTTGCACATCAGCTTGTGTATGATGAGTTGCACAAGGTGAGATTTGGGGGAAGTGGTGTGGTTATGCTGAATGTACAGGAGGAAATAAAGTACCACTTTGTGTGTAACAGTGGGTTGCCACGCCACCCGCTCTATCACATTGTTCTCCCACCATATTCTGCACTGGAAGTGATTCAGAGTCGTCAGTGCAAGGAGCATCAGACAATTTGCTTACTGACTGGTACAAGATGGGCTGCACCATGAAGCAAAGCTGTCCACCTTTTGTGGCACAGCTTAGCTCTTCTGCTTGATGTCTGGGATGTCTCTGGGAGGACAAATTAAGTTGCCTTGAGTCCCAATTTTGGAAGAATGCCCATATAGAAATAAATATGATGATGGTGGTGGAGGATGAGGTTTTCTGTTGTAGTCTCTGTGCCTCACACACACAAAATATATAAAAAAATAGAAATTTGGAGGTAGTTGATTTCCTTCCCGCCTGGCTAGGCATCCTGTATTTTTCCTCTTATGGCATCTACTTCTCTATTTAAATTTTGTATTTGCTGTCATAGGAAAGTCGTGTTCACAGATGGACACTCTCAATGTCTTTTTTGTCTTGGTGAGAGACATGTCGTTAAACGCTATTCCGTTTGCCACTCTTTTATTAACCAAATAATTTGCAATAGAGCCCAGCATTTGAAAATGTTTTGCTGGGGATGTTCTTTGTCTGTAGCTGAACATTTTGCCTTCTCTCAAGATTTTCTAGATCTTTTATAGGAGGTGCCCTCGGTCTCTCAATTGCTGTCTCTCGGGATGTTTGAAAAAAGAGAGCACAGGCAGATCGTGAATAGAATATCATTCCTTCTGTTTTGTTGACAACTTGAAGTCTTTTTCCAAACACATCCATGACTTTTTTTCCTTATCAGTGTCTACTTCTCTTATGATTTCCAATTAAGTTCCCAAATCTAGAGCTCTACACTTAAAAAAATATGCTGAGCTTGTGAGGTAGGCTTATCTGCCCTCCTCTTTTCTCTCTATTTTGCTGTTAGTACATGGTCAATAAAGAATTCTAGAGGCAGCAGCTGTTTACTTCGCCTGTTGTAGGTAGCCACACACACCTACAGCAGAATCAGTTAAGAGCTGAATCCCATTTTTCCCAGCTCAAGCTTTATTGGATTGTTTACTGCAGATATGCTGTTGCAACCTGACCCCAAAAGTCTGTGTTTCTCCAGCTGTCCTTCACCATCTCCCAAATACTGATGCTGTTAAAAAAACCAAAAACTTAAGAGGTCAGGGAAGGAAAGTGGAGGGAGGCAGTGAGCAGGTGTAAAAAGATTTTGTAGAAAAGACCTCAACTGTCAGAGGCTTCCTTAACTGAAGTATACCTTACTTTCCTTCTCTGCATTTTTAGGAGGTGAAAATTGTTCTCACAGTCAGCCTGCAGACCTGGGCAAGAATTTGAGTGGCCTCCATAAGAGGCAGTTCATAGGACAGGTGGTGTTTCTTTGAGTAATGCCTGAGAGGCTTGGCTGGTTTATCTCACAGTCTTGGTTGAACCACTTTGTTATTTATCAGATATCTTCATTCTTCTCTTTCAAGGTTCATTATTTGTTTGGAGGAAATCCAGGCAAATCCTGTTCTCCAAAGATGCGGTTGGATGACTTCTGGTCCCTGAAGCTCTGCCGGCCTTCCAAGGAATACCTACTTCGTCACTGCAAATATTTAATAAGGAAGCACAGGTATGTGCCTCTTGGAGACGGCAGGAGTGGGTTCCATTGGGAAGGACCATGATAATCCTACCAATGAGAATCTTTGAGCATCATTTTATGAGGGTGACAAAGACTTTTCCAGTGCTGCCAGTGAATTTCGTTCTTCAAATCATAGACTACAGTTTGAGGTACCAATAATTTGTGGCAGAAGCTCTGTTTTCATTTATATCAATAGATAAACAAATACAAAAACCAGAACCCTTAACGCAAATGATTGATAAGCTTAGAATCACTTCTATGAAACTTGGATCTCCTTATCACTTCCCTGTGCTGTGCACAAAAAACAGAGTACAGTAATTCCTTCTGTCTCTAGGGCCTGTAAGTGGTGTCTCCTCTGCAGCCTGATCCCTTTACTTTCATATTCTTCAGGTCTTTTGCCTCCCCTTTCCCTGTTGCTTACAAAAAAAGCAGTCTTGGCCTTTCGCTGGGTGAAACCTTCTTAATCCCCTCTCTTTTAAAACAAAATAGGCCAACCAGTGTTTTTCTGATCATTGCAATAGCATTGAATTTGAATATACTCTGGCTGTCCCTCCCCACATCAGCAGTCAGTGTGAGAACACTTGGTGAAATTGCAGTCATTTGGTCAGCCCCAAGGAGTGTTTCATGGCTGATAATAACCTGCTTTATAAAAAAAATTACTCATTTATGTGATGCTATTGTTACTCTTACGAGACTCTCTTAAGACCAGCAACTCCTGAGAATGCCTGCTTGCTAGGTACATGGGGGAGGGTTTTCTCTGTGTTGTTCTCCAATTGTGCAACCTGCTCCCTGAAAAGAAGGAGAGGTGCCAACAACTGTAAGTTTAAAAATGGCCCAGTAAGATTAATATACCTTCTCAAATTAGAGCAAAACCAAGGAAGAACACTAAATCAGCCATAATACCAAAACACAGCCTGAAGAACATCCCTGTAGAAAATAGATTTGCACTGTTAAGCCTAATTGACCAGGAACCAGAAGAACTCTGGACTGAAGTCAGGGACGTTTTCAGGGGGGAATGCAAAAAGACAATCTGTAGCCAAAAAGAAAAAGAAATTGCAGTGGATGAGAAAAGAAACTCTTTAAGCAGTTAAGGATAGAGGAGAAGAAAAGTAAAAAGTGACAGAAATAGGGTCAGAACACTGAATGGATACATTCTCTCCCCCTTTCAACCCACAACTTGTTACGTTGTATTTATTAAAGTATTCACCACACACAGAAAAGTGTGGTTGCAGTTCAAGGACTTGCAATGATTGTAGAACATGTGAGAATGTCTTCTCATCTTTGAGGTTTTGTATTGGTTCAGTTAAGTTAAAATCCAAGCCAGTACACTAAATCCTTGCCTCATGTATTTCCACAGGTTTGAAGAGAAGGCTCAGACAGACCCACTAAGTGCCCTGAAATACCTGCAAAATGACTTGTTTGTCACAGTAGATCACTCAGACCCGGAGGAGACAAAAGAGGTATGGGCAGGGGTGGGAATTGGCCAGCTTTGCCCTCTCTTCCCACAAACAAGGAAGGAATCAAGCTGTGTGGATTTCAGAGGAGCCATGACTGCTATCCCCAGTTTGCACATCTGTAACAGAAGCAGCACAGCACTAAAGTACTGGACACCTGGTTCCATGCTTCTGGCTAGTGAATATTTATTTGTTTGTTTGTTTGTTTGACGTATATTCTGCATTTCTGCCAAAATGAGACCCAAAGCAGCTCTTTACACTTTTAGGAAAAGATAATTGTGTGAAATATAGGATGATTTGGTATCCGAAACCTTTAATTTTCTTGAACTTAGGTCATATCCTTACGCTTTGGGTCTTGTTTTGCAGTTCAGATGATTAATTCTTTCAGGCAAGGATGTGGTACAAAGCAATCATGTTCATTCATGGCATTATTTTGTAGAACCATAGAACCTTAGAGTTGGAAGGGATCACAAGGGCCATCCAATTCATTCTCATATCACACAGAAGTACACAATTACAGCACTCCTGAAAGATGGCTACCCAACCTCTGTTTAAAGACCTCCAAAAAGGAAGGCCCACTACCCTATTGGACCATCTTATTCCTCTGTTGAATATAACATATTTAATTTCATAATAGTTAGTTTCTGTTGCATTATTTGTGGTGGGTTCAGTGTAGCTTTGGAATCTGTTTTTCCACTGTTTGATGGTTGTATTTGAAACAATATTGGTGACTTTAAAAGGCTGTGCCTCTCAAGTTAATCCAAGCTGTCTTGCTTGTTTTTAGTAAGCAATGCATCAAATTTCATTGAGTGCTTTCCAGTCTTCTCTTACATTTCATGTTCAAAAAGTCACTGTGAGATAATAATGAGGGCTGTCATTCCCATTTTATAGACAGGAAAGAATACTGTCTCCAATATTCATGTCCAGTGTTTGGACCAATCTAAGCCTTTATGCTTTTATGGTAGCTCTGTTGGCATCATGGCATGTGATAATGATATCCTCAGAACCCATAAAATGTGAAGTTCAGTAGAGTTAAGTCTTGTAAAGGAGAAGGTATTGCTCCATTCAGATTTAGTGCTCGCTAAAAAAGTGGGTTGACTCTTCACCCTTCGGGTGTTTGAAACAGCCAGCACTAGTCTGTGTAAGGCAGAATCAAGCAGGGAAGATTTTTGATGGCATATTCATGCTGCACATTTTGTGTGTTGTGTGCACACATGTTCTGTATTTCAGTGACGTGTGGAAAAATACCCCTGCTAGCAAGAAAGCATCTAACGTTTTCCCTCAAGTTCTAGTTTTCTGTGTGCTGGGATTTTTTTTTTTAATGGAAAGTGGTTGCAGCTACTGTATGTGAACCTGCCACTTGAACGCTGAAATTTTACTGTTCAGGAAAAGCTGCCTGTTTGAATGTTAACTGAAGATGACAGGAAAACGTTCAGTTTCCTTGATTGAAAGTGGCCTCCGAGGGAGAGAGGAAGAGGCAGGCACATCTTCATCTCGCTTAGGTACGGCTGCTGAGAAAAGGCCTTCTTTCCATCCCAACTGCCATTACTGTGGCCTCAGAGGTAGAAAAGAGGCAGGCAGATCTCCATCTTGCTTAAGTCCAGCAGCTGAGGAACAGTCCTCTCTCCAT
Organism: Sceloporus undulatus; assembly: GCF_019175285.1. Taxonomy (NCBI): domain Eukaryota; kingdom Metazoa; phylum Chordata; class Lepidosauria; order Squamata; family Phrynosomatidae; genus Sceloporus; species Sceloporus undulatus. Next base: position 7,237,988 of record NC_056526.1, on the reverse strand, counting down.
CCATGCCACTGCCTTGGCCTCTAGAGCCACAGCAGCCAGCATCTGCTGGATTTAATTCCTTCGGCAACTACCATTCCCTTTTCCTTCTGCTTCATGTCTTTTTAGCATGTAAGCCTGAGAGCAGGGAACTGTCAAATGAAACAGTTGTAAACCACACATGCAAAGCGCCAAGCACAAAAACAAACAAACAGCTACATTTATATACTGCTTCATACCGAACTAGCAGTGTCTAAGCGGTTTACAACTGTAAACTAATTGCCCCCAACAATCTGGGTACTCATTTTGGCGACCTTGGAAGGATGCAAGCCTGAGTCGAGCTTGAGCCCTTTTGCTGGTATTGAACTCGCAACCTTGTGGTTTTGAGTGAATGGCTGCAGTACAGGCATTTAACCACTGTGCCACCAGGGCTCCTACACTGATGACACTATATAATTAATAAATAATAATACTAATTTCCTTAGTAATGGCTTGCCTTTCCTCTGAATGGCTTGAATTGCAAAAACTTGATTTGCAGTCAATGTTTAAAAATATGGGGAGAGATATATAGATATATAAAAGTTTATCTTATGACAGTGCATGAAAACCACTTCAGCTGTTTGGGTTTAGAGTGCCAAGTGAAACAAACAGCATGTTCTGAACAGAGCGGCTTATGACCAAGCACTCGGTGAACTTAGCATGATATAATTGAAAGCCATCAATAAAGTATCCCAGATAGGGAATGAGAGGAAGCTGAGTCTGTTTTTTTTCCTCCCGATGCAGTTTATTCTTTTTTTCCTGCATGGAATTTTGTGTGTTTAGCTGTGACTTCATCTGGGGATTTTTTAAAAGTAAGGCTGCTCTGTAAAGACTGAAGTAATGGTTAGTCAGGTCCACTGTCCTGGATTGACCAGCTAGATGCATCTTTGGAAAAGGCGCTTGAAAGCTCACCAGCAATTGTATTCAGAAGGATACCGTTCCTGAGTTTGGATGTTCCATATTGTGGCTAATAGTGATTCACAGAGAATGCTGTGGGTATAATAGATCTAGATTTCAGCAAAGCATTATTTATTTATTTATTTATTTATTTCCTGCCTTTCCCCCAATATAGGGACTCAAGGCACCTAACAGCCTGTTTAAAATAATACAAATTAAAAAGAATACAACAATATTAAAAAGTATAAATATATCATTAAGAAACAAACAATTTATAAAGTTAAAAACATTAAACATTTAAATAGTAAAATGTATTTTAAAAACTATATATGAACCTTAAAATCTGAAGCTCACAGCATTTATAAAAGGCCAACCCTCATCAGTTTGGAAAAGTCTGACAGCAGAAAAATGTTCTTTACCTGCCATGAAAAGGAGAGCAGGGCTGGGTCCTCCCTAGCCTCTATAGGAAGGCTAGATGGAGTACACTAGTCTTTCACCTTTTGTATATCTTTTATGTAATTTTATAATGTTTTTAGATGATTCTAATTGTTTTGAATTTTATTGTGCTGTTTTTAACATGTTTCTTGTCTGTGAACCGCCTTGGGTCCCTTCTGGGAGAAAGGCAGCATACAGATGAAGTAAATAAATAGGCAAAAACAATGAGATCCAACACAGGTAAAGCATCTTGCATTTAGATACAAATGTCTGTCTTTCTGTCTCAAAGGTACAAATATGTGGCAGAACCAGCTTGGCAGCAATATCTGTGGGAAGCACTTGGGTTTCTTAATGGTTCATAAGCTGAATATGAACTAGCCCTAAAATGCGGTAGCTAAAAAAGCTAATGCAGTCTTCAGCTGTATTAATAGAAGCATAGTGACCAGATCACAAGAGTCAAGTTGCATTTGGAATTTTGTGACTGTTTCTGGGCATCCCTTTTTAAGAAGAGCGTGGTTAAGTTAGAGCAAATCCAGGTAAGAGTAGTGGTGATGGCAAGAGATCTGGGAACCAAGTGCCGTAAGAAATGGTTGCAGAATCTAGGTAATGGTGAAACAGCTTTTTTATAGGAAAATACCTGTTGGATCTCACCCCACAAAGCTTTTTGTAACGGAACACAGATCTCCAACTGGATAAGATACGAAGAGTTACTAACAAGAAACAATATGAATAACTACAACGTGAAAAAGATAGAAGATATAAAAACCATGGAGACTCAAAAGCACTGGTTTCTCTATCATCAATTGACAAAAAGGTTCAAAATAGATGTAGAAGCAGAAAACTTCGAAATTGAAAATATGGAATTGGACAATGTCTTACAAAAAGAATAAAAGAAACTAACATCTAAATTGTATAAAATACTACTACAAAGAAAGGTAAAGTAGAACGTAGTAAAAGGCACTATGATACAATGGACCAGGGACCTGGGAAGGATAATGGACTTGGATAGCTGGCAGCATGCCAGGGAAAAAACACAAAAATGTACGGCTTGTCAGAACCTACATGAGAATTACCAAAAAATGGAATTCCGATGGCATCTGACGCCAGCAAAGCTCACAAAAATTCATAAAGGAAATAGCAATCAGTGCTGGAAATGTCTGAACACAAAATGGCTCCATGTATGGTGGGAATGCCCAAAGATAAAGAAATACTGGAATCAAATTCATTTGTCAATAACAAAAATTCTTGGAATAAATTTCGAGCAGATCCCTGAAATCTACCTTTTGAACATGACAAACAAAATTCCGAAGGAAATTGAAAGTCAGCATTGGCAAAAAATCCTCTATATGGTAATGGCGGAAAGATTACTTTTTGGCTCAATATTGGAAAACCTATGAAACTCCATCTATTGATGAGTGGTTGTTAAAAATATATGACATGATGGAAATGGACAGGTTAACAAACATTATTCAAGGAAAGGATGAGGAAAAGATGGAAAGGAAATGGGAGGCACTAAAGATTTTTTGTGGAAAACGTTGGAACAATATATAAAATAACATGAATAAATAAGAATTGTTGAGCAAAACTACTTAACTTTGAGAGGATAGAGAGATTTAAATTAATAAAGAAATTAATTTTATAAGGAAACATTAGAGAAGAGGGTAATAGACACACAAGACGTATGTTATGTTGGAAGTTTATTTACTTTTTTAACTTGGAAGATGCAACAATCGATATGTAGTAATTGTATAGTGAAGATACAGAGAGCTGTCTGGATGTTACTGTATGATGTTATATTGCAAGAAATAATTTTTTAAAAAAAAATATGTCAGCAACAGGATGCCAGCCAGTACTAAAAATACATCTGTTTTGACTTCGTTAAATGGATGAAATTATTTAATTAAGTTTTTGATGTTCTACACTGAAAAAAAAAAAGAATCTAGGTATGTTTGGCTTGTGAAGAGATGATTGAAGAATGGCAAGGTAGCGATTTTCAGATACCTGGAAACCTGAGAGCAGGACTAGAGTCATAGAATTCCAGAGCTAGGAACTTCTTCCTAACATTTAGTTGGAATCTCCTTTCCTGTAGCTTGAATCCACTGCTCTATGTCCTAGTCTCTGGAGCAGCAGAAAAGAAGCATGCTCCATCTTCAATATGACATTTTCTCAGATATTTAAACATGTAACCTTCTCTTCTCCAGGCTAAACATATCCAGCTCCCTAAGCTGCTCATCATAAGACATGGTTTCTAGGCTTTTTACCATTTTGATTACCCTCCTTTGGACATGCTTCAGCTTGTCCACATCCTTCTTGAATTGTGGTGCCCAGAACTGGACACAGTATTTCAGGTGAAACCTGACTAAAGCAAAATAGAGTGGTACTATTACTTCCCTCAGTCTAGACACTATACAGCTATTGATTCAGCCTAGAATTCTATTGGTTTTCTTAGGTGCTGCATTCCATTGCTGACTCAAGTTCAGCCTGTGGACCACTAAGAGTCCTAGATCCTTTTCACATGTACTGCTATCAAACCAGGTGTCACCCATCCTATATCTGTGCATTTCAATATTACTGCCCAAGTGTAGTATCCTACATTTCTCCCTGTTGAAATTCATTTTGTTAGTTTTTGCTCACTTTTCTAATCTGTTAAGGTCAGTTTTGAACCAATGGGTAGAAATTACAGAGAAAGAAATCTTACCTGGTAATTTCCTAACAATGAGAGTTGTTCAGCAATGGAGCAAGTTTTCTCGCAAGCTGAAGGGTTCTCCTTCTTGAGAGATGTTCAAGCAGAGACTGGAGAGCCATATGTCAGGGTTGCTGCTACTGTGTCCTACATTACGCAGGCTGACTTGAGCTATGAGGTTGAACTACATGATCATTAATATGTCTTCCAACTCTGCCGTTCTTGAATTTGTTCTGACTTTCTTGAGTTTATTTTGTTTTTTGTTTTTTGTTTTTTTAAAAAAAGCTCTGTTGGTGGCTTTCACACCTTGTGGTAGTGATTTTTGTAATGTCTGCATTGTGTCGTATGTTAAAAGTAAGTTTTTAAGCCTACCGTAGGTCTTTGTATAGACCTCCATACTATCACTCTAATTATGTAATGCCATGGGAGTGTCTTAGAGGCATTGGATCTGCTAGGCTTAGAATGCAGACATTGGTTACAGGTGGCTATCAGGGTATCTCTCTCTAGACCTTAGAGCATCTGAACATTGTGAAATTCTTTCTAACTATGACCTTCAGGATGGAGGATCTCTTATGCTATGTTGGGCCTCTTGAGGCTCAGGAAAGTCTGACATCACCAAAAAATTCAGTCTGAGAACAACCCCATTTTAGAGTCTGCCCAAAAGCAAAGTATCAATTTATGCAAAAGTAAACGATCCTTTCTTTCCCTGTGATAATTGCAGAAGAGGCTTCAAGCTACCACTTGCTGTATCTCCATTCACATGAAAGTCAGATTATACCTTTGGACCTTGGCTGGCTTGGAGGGAGCAGTGATTTTTGTTAAGAGTTTGTTGGCTTTTGTGAAATGCCAAGATGACAGCTTAATAAATGAATGTAGTTGGAAAGCCCTGATCTAAAAACAGAAGGGGGTGAATTCTTTTCCAGCAGAATGTGAATCCTCAGTTTGGCCTTATTAGGTCTTGGAAGGCCACCTCCCTGATCCTCATGCACAATAAGTTCCTTTCATTGTTGTTGATTGGAAAGATTTTATTTTCTACTGGGAACACTGAAATGTTTTAAAAACCCTCTCTGTTTTTTCCTCCCCCTAGTTCCAGCTACTTGCTTCAGCCCTCTTCAAGTCTGGCTCAGCTCTCAGCACCCTTGGTGAGTACAGATTCAGATTATGAGGAATTGCTGCTTTTGCAGCTGTCTCAAAAAAGCCTGTGTCTTAAATCCCCAGAAACGTCATGGGATCAGTTTCAAGCTGTCAGTATGCCAGACACGGTGCGGTGGTGTTAGCCACGTAAGTAGGGAGGCATTGGTCAAAACAAATTAATGTGTACCACATCCTCTTGGAAGCTAATGGCTCTTTGCTGGGGAGGAGGAAGATGGACAGACAGATCTCTTCTTGTGATGAGCATCTTAAACATGGATTAGTTCAGGCTGTTTTTCTCACTCCTAGGCAGTTTTCTGTCTCCTTGGGCAGCATGTCAAAGAAAACAGCAACATTTTAAATTTCCCAGAACCAAAAATCCAAAGTTCAGCTCCCCAAACCATAATAATCTTCCCTTCACATTCCAAAGATGAAAGAGAGAAGTTTCCACTTCTTATAATGCTGGTTTGAATAATAGCTGCATCTCTTTGGACAAACCTTTGAAAAGCAGGATATAATGCTGTGGGTCCTTCAACTCCCTCTTCCATCAAGTGACAGCATCCACCATAAGAAAGTGACCATGTTCTTTGAAGCATTGGTACTGAAGGCTCTATGGCTTTAAATCAAAGCTTGGAAAAATTAGATTCCCCACTCCAAGATGTTAATGTGTGCCTTTAAGTCATTCCTGACTTCTGATGATCCTAAGGCACCTGTCACAGGGTTTTCTTGGCAAGATTTCTTCAGAGGAAAGGTTGCCTTTGCTTTCCTCTAAGGCTGAAAGAATATGACTCACCCTAGGTTACCTATTGGGTTTCCATGGCTGAGCAGAGATTTGAACCCCAGTCTCCAGAGTCGTAGTTCCAACATTCATACCACTACACCATGCTGGCTTGCCCCCAGGATGACTGGCCCCCAAATCCCTTAGCCATCATGACCATCTGGCTTATGACCATGCTTTTTGCTGTGGGATTCTGTGGGCTAACATCCAAAAAAAGTCAATTTTCCCAACCTTAAAGAGAAATGGAAAGGCTAGAAACCAAAATCAACCTTTGAGGATTAATCCTACCTTGAATGTTCCTGGAGGGGATCAATTAAAGTGCTGTACAGTCATCCGTAGGAAGGAATTCAACTCACCCTGCGATAATTTTGAATGCCCACAGCTGGCTGCATGAATAGAACCCATGATGCAAATCCTTACCATAACATTGTTATGTAACTTTCTGGTTGTGTGACAGCTGGCATCCTTGTCTGTACAGTTGCAAGATTCGCTTTTCCCCAGCAGTGCTGCAGAATGGGATTTGCAGCAAAGCCTCTCCTGCAAACTGCATCATCACATTTTGAGGTTTAATTTTTTAATGGTCAGGGCTGGGACTCATTTCAGTGGTGCAATCTTTTGCACAGTGTATCCAATGCAGTGCAAAACGTAGCTGCAACTACCCAACAGCTCTTTCTCATTTAGGACATCCTTCTTCCATTCTTATACAACTCCTAGACAAGTGTTAATTTTATGAAATATTAACATTTATTTGGGCAAAACTTGGTTAGCCATCTCACTTTGGTTGCAATTTTTTTGCATGGATGATTATCCCTCTAGCACTAAACCACACTATTCTATTTTAACCTAACAACATAGCTTCAGAAAGTGGATTGCCCTTAAAGTGGACTGCATTTAAGTAGACTGTTTTGTATGCCTTGAAGTCATTTCTGACTAACAGCGACCTTAAGGCGAGGCTATCACAGGGTTTTCTTGGCAAGATTTGTTCAGAGGGAGTTCACCATTGCCTTCCCTTGAGACAGAGGAGTTTATCAGACAGGGGAAAGTGGAAGCATAATCCAATGGCAATCTAAACGCAATCATGGGGTTAACGTTATTGCGTGATAAACTACCATATGCAAATTCGGGCAATGAGAAGTCAGTCCGAGCGCAATCACGTTGTTGCAATTTTGGGAAATGGCATGCTATTTTTGGGCAATGGGAAGCCAGTTCAAATGCAGTTCGCATTCACATAAATTCGCTGAACTAGCGAATTCACGTAAATGCGCTCCGGCCCCACTTTCTTTTCATTTGAAATTAAGAGAAATTCCTCAGGTGTGATAAAGTCCAGAGAGAGCATGGTTTGCCCAAGCCCACCCACTGTGTTTCCATGACTGAGCAGGGATTTGAACCCTAGTCTCTTAGAGTCTCAGTTCAACACTCAAGCCACTGCACATGCTGGCTGTCAGTTAAAATTATAGCTTTTGCATTGTACAGAATACTCATATTGACTAACTAGCTGCAACAAGCTTGTGTCCAAGAAAAAAGGCTATATGTTCCCAAAAACCAGGCTCTGACAATCTGCTTTTCCACAAAGGAGTTTAAGATTGCCTGTGATGGGGCTGTAGATACTATCCTTACAATTGCCCTGAAAAGTAGGTTAGGTTTGGGGGAGAGCAACTGGCCATAGGCCATTAGGGAGCTTGGTGACTGATCAGGAATTGACAACCAGATCTCTCTTGGGTTCAAAACACACTGCAGAAATAATGCAGTTTTAGACTGATTTAGGTGCCCTGGCTCAGCAATAATCCAGTTTGAGACTGCTTTAACTGCCTTGGGTCATTCCTAGGGAATCCTGGGAACTGTAGTTGTGAGACATTTTGCCTTTCTGTCCTTTGCTGACACAATAAACTACAATTCCCAGGATTCCTTAGGAATGACCCAAGGCAGTTAAAGCGGTTTCAAACTGGATTATTGCTGCAATGTGTGTTGGACCTTGGTCATGTCCACCAACATCCTGGCTCTTATAGCTGGGAAGGGCCAATTCTATACCTGAGTTTCCTTTGCTGCCTGGAATGGGCTCTTTATTGGTTGAGCACAGATTTTACATGCAGAAGGATCCAGAAGGTCCATTGCAGCTCTAGTTAAAAGGATTTCTATAACACATTTGTCGGGGGTGTTGGATAGCTGCTGAGGGTTGGAATAGAAGGCATTGGACAGGGTAAACTTAATGGTCTGACTCTGTAGATTGTCGTCATGTGTTTGTAATGCATTACATTGTCATTGTAGCCTGGGATAAAACACCTGACTCTCTTCTTATAGTGAGAATTGTTTGTGCATGTTTATAGGCTGTGCAGCTAGGCTTCTCTCTGAAGAAATCTCACTATTCCCCCCTTTTGGGGGGGGGGGTTGAGCTGTGGTTGAAAGAGAATCTACACGAAACCATTATAGCAGTTCAGTCCCACTTTAACTGTAATGGCTTTGTCCTATGGCATCCTGAGGTTTTTAGTTGGAACAGTTACTTGGAATTATCTGCAAGATCTCTCTGGTATGGTAATGCACATAAGTGGACCTACAATTCCCATTACTATTTAAGTGGGACCATGACATTTAAAATGATATCAAACTGCTGTAACTCTGCAGTGTATACACTATAAGTTTCTTTTCGAAGGTAGCAATGAGTAATTTCAGCAATTTTCTTCCTTCTGTGAGAAAGTCTATGAAAGCCATCTAAGTTTGGGACTTATTTGCATGTGGTTGTTTTGCATAGAAAACAACATTTTCTGCATTGTCTGTGTGGAAAGAAATGTTTCAGTGTAGAAATAGTAATTTCTGTGTAGAAAATACAGTTTTAATGTAAACAACAATGTGTGGTTTTTATGCAGAATAAATTCCCAATTACAGTACTGCTCACAAAAGCTGCATTTCCTACATAGTACTTGATATTTGTGAATGGAAATATTACTTTGCCTGCAGGAAAAGCCATTTCCTGCACAGAACAAGGATGCACAAATTTTGCTCAGACTAAGTCCTTAATTGCGAAGACTCTCATCAGTCTCAGGACTCTTTGCATCAGGCTGTCTCAACACTTAAATATGTTTTTGACCCTTTTAAAAAAATATTTTCAACTACTCTTTCCTTCCCTGGTAGACACAGCCTCCATGATTTTCAAGAATTCCTCCTTTCAGCCTCTGAACTGTTTGATTTCTCTTCCCTCCCCTTGTGCTCTCATCTCTCCATCTCCAGGGTTTTCTGACGTGGATCACATCTACGCCCAACGAACTCAACTATTTGATACTTTGGTGAACTTCTTTCCTGACAACATGACTCCTCCCAAAGGCAACCTGGTTGACCTCATTACTCTGTGACAGGGCAGCTGCCAGAGACGTGGAAGGAGGGGAAGAGAACATTTTTGCTTTCAGTATTTTTTTAAAAACTGTTTGTGTGTGTGCACGCACGCAGTGACTGAGTGACTGGTGGACTTCGGTGATAAGAGAATAACCCAGCTTTGAAAGTGGCTTTATGGGTAATGCCAAATGGGACTAGGCTAATAATAAAAAAAGTAATTTGACATACAATTAATGAAGAAAAAAATTATATATTTTCTGACTTTTGATTTTTAAAGGCTAATGAACACTGGCAGGAAGAAAGGAATTGTGTGGTCATCCGAGTTGTTCATACTGTCGGGGTCTGTGGTGTGCTGCAAATTGATACCTTTTTTACGGTGGGGAGGGTTTGTAATTTCATCTCAACAATTACTTTTGGTTCCTTCCAGCTTTACTCTCAGTGTTTACATCAGCAGTGGATGCTGGTGTGCATTAGGGTTGTGTGTGTCTGTCCGCCTCTCTTTGTGAACTGAAGTCTTGTAACTGCAATGTGACTGCGTCCATTCATTTTAGAGAAGTAAGCCAGTGCCCTCTGGTGGGCTGCTGAGATCTTGCTGGGGAGTGGAGTGTAAATGTTGTTAGGGTTTAACTGTACTGAAACCATCAGGTCGGATGACAAAATGAGGCTCATCCCACATTTGGTGAAGAAACCAGGAGGGAGGGAGATGGTGGGCATGCCGCCACTTAATTTTTTCCCTGCCTGCAGCATTTCTCACAGGCAGTGAAAGAAACCTACGCATGTTGACATGCACTTTTTCTCGTTCTGTCTGATTCCAGATACAGGGAATACATGTATCAGAAACCATGCTGGGGGAGAAATAGGTTTGCTTCGGTGGGGATTTTTTCTAGTGAAAAAGCAGTAGGTGAAAGGAAGAGGAAGCACCCAGTCTGTGCAGAAAGTTTTCCCATTCCAAATCATTCCCCTGCCAATGCTTGCCGCAATGGTGATTTGGAAGGGAACATGCTGTGGCACATATGACATCTAGTTCCTTCCCATGTGCAGTGGTACTACAATCATCTTGGTCTTAATTGCCTCACTCTGCTCCCTTCTCCATCTGTAAGGGACAGCACCAGGGGCTTGACTCTTGGGGCTTGACCGTCATTGGGCAGTGGAAGGCTTTTGCACAGAGTGCCAGAGCAAGAGCATACCCTTCTGCACTGTGTTCATTAAGGACATAAAACATCTGTAAGCGGCACTTACATGTCCATAAGTCACTAACAGAATGCCAGCCAGTGTCTGCCTTAAACTGAGTGGAATGGGGGAAGGCAAAGTGCTGACCTCTAGCTATTGTGGACTGCAGTTCTCATCAGCCCTAGAATGGGAAGGAATGATGGAAGCTGCACTCCCAATGACAACTATAGTGCTGCACTTCACATGCCGTGGCGTAGATGCTGGCCAGCGTATGCTGTCATAGTGCCCAGCCTTCCTCACCATTGGTTAGTCTGTCTAGGGCTGTTGGGAGCTGCAGTCCAACAGCAGCTGGAAGGCACATGGTTCCCACCCCAGCTTGAAGTCATTCAGACATGTCTTTTCAGTGTAGGGTTTGTAATGCTCTCAGTGATGGCACAAATGAATGCAGGGGCTGACTTCTTTCCTTCTTTATGCCTCCTTTTCTTTTGTTCGCCACCCGTGGGCTAAGCAGCTGTATAATGTGAAAGCGAGGAATGTAATACCTGTATTCACCTGTCCATGATATCTGAAGTGAGTGAATCTTAAAAAGATGCTTTGGGTGAGATGAAATACATATTTTTGCTTCTTGGATTTCTGAGATCTTTTCCCTCCATAACAAACCACAAAAGACTGAATTTGGTGTGTGTGTATTTTTTTGTGTTCTTATATTGCTTGAGTTTTAGGACAACTTTGAATTGAAATGAAACCTTGATGGGATAAACACTGGGGATGCCAAGCGCAGCTGCCTGACCTTCTCTAAGGAAGTCTGTGGAATGGACAAGGAAGGTCACTGGCAAATTGGATTATAATTGAAACAAAAAAGTGTGTGATTTTTGATGCTGTTTGCCAACAGTTTTATTAATAGTAACTGATACAGCAGGGTTATGTAAAGTGCAGCCTTTGGATGCTGTTGGACTGCATCTCCCAGCCAGCATAGCCAGTTGTGAGGAATGCTGAGAGTTCCAGTCCAACATCCATCTGGAGCCCCCAATACCATCCCACAGCTGTATGGCTTCCCTGGTAATTTATATAGCTTCATTGTTGAGGGACGTCTTTTTAGTGGGATGATTTGCTCAAATGTAAACAGGTGAACAAGAGCTAGTTGCTGAAACCAGATTTGTGTGCTGAAAATTTGAATCCAATGGCTCTGTGGAAATCCACGTTATATGATATTAATACAGTTGTGTTTTGACATCACAGTTAACCATGGATTGCTCTGGGTGGAATTCACAAGCAGTAATGAACTTCTGGCTTACTGCTCGCCCATCAGAGCTGGGACTTTGGAAGCCTTTCCTTTTCCTTTTGGTTAATGTTGATTTGCCACTGTACCTGACCAGGGATTGTAGTTCATGCAAACAAGCCAGCTTAGTTTCAAACCACAATCCCTGGTTCAAGCAAAGTGCCAAGTTTGTGGATATACTAAACATGAAAGCTTTCTAGATATTAGGGGTCAGGGAAATTTTAAAAAGAGCAGTTTGGTGGTTTGTCACGATGTCTGGACACAGTCAGACAGTGTGGGTTGGTTCTGAGAAGTGACTGACCTGCGGCAGGAAAATCGGGTGACCAAGTGCCTATTTTTTTAAAAAAGCAATTCTTCTCTTCTTCCTCTCTCTTTGTCTCCCTCTCTCTCTCTTACATTGTGTGGAACCTAGGTAATTGTTGAAACCTTTTCCTGTTTCAGATGGATTTTGCATTTGTCAAGCCTGTTGCCTGTACTTGCCAGCCTTGCTTTTGACAACTAGGCTGTTTGTATCTTGCCCACTAAGGCATTATCATGTGGGATGGCAGGGAGGAAGAGCTTGCTTTGATCCTGAAACGTTTGTCCACTTGCTTCTTTGGGGATACTGAGGCCTCTTTTTTAGGATGGTTTTTCTCATTTATTGGTAAAATTGACTACAGAGCTAGTGAGAATCTCTTGGCATGGCATGAACCCATGTTTTATTCTTAGTTGCTTGCATGTCACTTCATAATATGTTCAAACTTCCTCCTCCCCCAGTATGTTTACTTCCATGGAGTTGGAGATGGTAGATGAGTTTGGAGTTATCTGAGACTCTCCCTGCAAAGCAATCCAGATCCATTGGCCAGAGGCTGAATGGGCCAAAAACAGGCCTCTGAACTGGTGGCCCCTGCTGGAATAATGGATGCCTGGCAGCTGATAGTGGTGCCATCAGGTATGGGTATAAGCTAGGTTGTACCATGCTTGTGAGTGTCAAGTCATGGTGGCATCCCAGACTTGTTAGCAGGGCACAGAACACTTCCTGGTTTTGAATTACAACTCTCAGAATCCCTTAGCCAATGTGTGGCTGTGCTGACCAGGGGATTCTGGGAGCTGTAGTCCAGAATTTACTGCCATTGCTTTGTAATCCAGAATCAAAAACCTATGGGCTTTCTGAAGTTTATTTTATTTTATATCCTGTCTTTCTCCCAAAATGGGATACCTGAGCACCAATTTATTTATTGGGGTTCAGGAAATTTAAGACCTGGCCTATTCTTGGTATCTATTCAAGCACTTGCAACTAATGACAAGATTACTGGAGACAGCTATTTGCTTCTGTACTTTACCTGGAAGCTTCCAGAGGTGTCTAGCTTTTCTTCATTGTTGGATGCCAAATATTATGCTAGATGATCCTCAGCTTTTGGAAACAAACTCACCTCTGTTGTGGGTCTACTGCATAGCTTGCCTGGTGTCCTTGTCTGTTGACATAAGTGAAGAAAGGAGAGTGTGTTGGATTGGGAGCTCTCACTGAAGCCCCCTTCCCTCCTTAAGCTGTTGAGGGATAGGGGCAACACCCCAAAGAGGTGAGAATGCAGGGTGGAAGAAGCAATTAGAAGGTTCCTTGTCTTCCTATCTGTTGGATCCAAAATATCAACTAAGAGGTGAAAAACTGAGGAGCAGGACAGTTTTAACTGCTCTCTAGAAATCCCATTCTGTATGTGGGACATCCCTTATCTGAAGGAGAAAGAGGGCCCTAAAGGAGCCCCAAAGAAGAGAAGGTGGAAAGACCACCACCCCTTTAGCATCTGCTAAGCTTTTTGATGAAAACAAATTTATTTTAAAGGTGTGGATTTCATTTGTGGATTTTTGTGTTTTTGATGCAGTTCTGGCCAGGCAGTTTGTTAATGAGTGGTTTGTATATTCTAGGCAGTTTTGCTGGCCAGCCTGCCCTGTAGCACTTGAATGGTTAGGAGGCCTTCCTTACACATTCATCTACTCCTTACACATGCTTCTAACTCTGGCTCCTTTTGGCATGGCTCTGGAACCAGTAAACCTTTATGCATACATAGCTGTTGTTCCTGCCATGCTGTGGATTTCTCACGTTTTCCCTCACATTAAATAAGAATATTTATTCCTATGAATATTTATTCTTATTAATATTTATTCTGTGGAATAAGAATTGGTTTCTTATCTAGGCTCAAGAATTGGGAAAGTACATCACATAAAGGACATATTGTACTGATTCAGCCAGTTTGACAGACCGACCTTCTTTCCTCAGAAAATCTACAACTGCAGTCCCAGGACTCCCTGAAACCCCTAAGATTTCTTTGGAGGAAGCAACAGTAATGGAGTGTTCACTTATATAATGACTTCTCATGTAGACAGGTCTTCTTGGAAAGCTTACCTGGCTTTTCTTTGATGCTTGACATAATCTGTCCCAGTAGCTCTCAACCTTTAATCCTTTGGCCTTCAGGCTCCAAGAATCAGTCACTATTGGCTTTCCTGGTGGAGGCTACTGGAGGTTAAAGTCCAAAAGAGCTGGAGGATCATAGGTTGAGAACCCCTGATCTGGACTCTGTCATGGGGGAATCATGTGTCCATACTTGTGAGCGCAGTAAGAAAGCCTTATATTGAAAATAAATGAAAATATATATAAAAGGAAAGTCCATTAGATCCGAGGGAGAATGCAAACCAGTGACCTTCTCCTACATACACTGATATGAAACAAGGTGTACCATCTGCAAACCTCATTACAATATGCCATTCTGTTTCAGTTGGAAAGAAGGCATTCCAAAGGGATTATACCCCAATGGATCAGGTTGATCTGCCATTTTGTCTGTTGCACTTACGTGTCGTGTTATCTACCTCCTGCATCCATGCGCCATCTTGATCAGGCCTCCACTAGCTCAGAGGCAATGCCTTGGTGACTTCTGTGGCCAGAACACTGGACTGCTGTTGGACTTTCCTTGCCCTGGGAGACCTGGACTGCACTTAACAGACTGTCTTGTGTGACTTGAAATTTTCCAGAGACAGTGAGGCAGACTCTACAGTGACATTTTTCAGGAGTGGGTGGGATTTTGAAGCTGAGATGCAGAAGTGTCTCCAGGACGGTTGTGTCATGCTCCCTTTCCTGCTGTGTTCGCCACTGTTTGCCGCCTTCAGACTTTCCTTTCTCCGTTTGCGATATTAATGTCACCCTGTGTTCTCTACCCATTTGCCCCCTCCTGTCTTGGCGTGAGGTGAATGACTGTGAACCCAGGTTGAAGTAGTCTGTAACAATTCCTTTGGAGTGATAAAAAAGCAAATTACCTATGTAGAATTATGCTGTATGTAATGTATATACGGAGAGAGAATGTATTTTGTTCATTTTTTTCTTAATAAAAAAAAATGAAGCCACTCTTGTGTTCTTGTTATGTGAACTGCGCCGCCTTGAGTTTCTGTATTGGGAGAAAGGGCAGATATAAGAAAAGAAAATAACAGCAACAACTGGGAAATATAATATTTTAAAGAAGTGTGTGCTGTTTGCAAAATTTCATAAGAGGCTGTCCCATATTTGCACTTTAGCAGAAGCAGGAAACTGCATTAATAACTGCCTCTTTGTATCAAATGAAGAGTTCATAGCCTAGTAGCTCCTTTCCCACAGGGGCCATCCAGATGCCTCTAGCAATACCACAAATGCAGCATGAAGACAAAAATCCTGCCGTTTACACAAGCCAGACACATTGGACATTCAGAAGAATGTTCCTCTTAAAGCATTTTGACTATATAGCTGTTGATGCATCTTTCTTCTTCCTCTCTAGCTTTGTCAAATCCACCTTTAATGTCTTCTTAAATGTGTAGCTGTCACCACGTTCTGCCAGATGAATTCCTTTTGTGTGCCCTGATTCTAATGCCAGTTTCAATGTACAGTCAGTCCTCCATATCCATGGCTTCTGTAGTCACTAATTTAATTGTCCACAGCTTGAAAATATCACCCACATGTACTAAAAGCAAGCCTTGATTTTGCCATTTTATAAAGGGGGCATTGTTTTATTACCCAATTGTATATGATGGGACTTGAGCACCCACAGATTTTGGTATCCATAGGCGGTCTTGAAACCAAACCCCAAGGGCCAACTGTTTATCTCCAACTACACCAATTCTAGTATTATGAAAGGAGAAACAGTCCTCTTCCATACATGCAGAGGCCATGGCTTGGTCACATCTGTGGCCAAGGTACTGACAAACATGTTCCCCACCTGTTTTCTTCCTTAAGCTTATATAAAACAGGTTTCTTTAGCTTTTCCCAAACTCAGATATTGGGCAAATGAGAAGCCATTATTAATAGCAAGGGTGGGTCGCATGCTTCTCTGCCAGGGCTGTTGAATGGCCAACCCCATCTTTCCTCATCTCCAGGGTCATTGGGATTTGCAGCTGAAGGGCCAGAAGATAACTATCCCTGTTTTATGGCCAAGGACCGTAGTTGAATGGTAGACTGCATGCTTTTAATGCAGATTCAACCTAGGTTCATCTGCAGATGGAATTGGGTAGCAGATAATAGATTAAACTTTTCTATGTCTGAAATGCCACAGAACAAGTCTCAACAGTTCTGTGCTAGATGGGTTTATGGTCTGGGTTGGTATAAAGGCAATTTCTTAGCTACAAAGGGGAATGGTCCAACCGCATGTTTGTTTGGACTGCCCTTTTGTGTATTTGAGGCTAAGCCAATGGAGGGATTGGCTGCCTATTTCTGAATATACTTGTACTTTAGTTGTACGGGGGACTCTGCAGTCAATTGCAAGTGCCCCCCCCCCCAGCATGTTATCTTTTTATTTATTCCAATCTCACCACTTGACATTGAACCAAACTGGAGAAAAAGACAACACAAAAGCCCAAGCCAGATTTTGAGCCTGAGATACAAGCCAGCAAGAAGAAGGGTGAGTGAGTGCTATGTTTAGAAAATAGTTCTCAAACAAAAGTATAACTACGGCGCGTTACAGACCGCCCCTTTGGGGCGGCCTGTAGGCGCACCTTTCCCCACCGGATCGGGGCCTCAGCGGCCAGAGCGGCAGCCACTGAGGCCCCGATCCGCCGCTTTCCGGGCTGCGGGGAAGCGGCAAAAGGCCCCTTCCCCGCAGCCTGGAAAGGGGTGTCCTTGGGGCTTCAAGGGGTGTCCTTGGTCCGCTGGGCATAGCCGTCTGTAAGATTCCCCAATACGTCACAACCGCGCCGCCTCGTTTGGAGGTGGCGCGGTCGTCACGTATCAATTGCGGCGGCTGTGTGGAACGGCTGCTGTCATTTTGTGCGCACACAGTGCGCACTAGGGTTAGGGCAGTGCAGAAGCACCACTCCGCCTTAACCCTAGTACGCTCTCTGCGCGTACTTTTAAGCCCGTCTGTAACGGGCCTAAAATGTCAGAAAGCAATGATGGTTTTACCCTCGCTCTACCCCAGCAAAAGGGAAATATGTCAGCAGTTCACAAAAGAAGCTTTCTTTATTGACTGAAATAAAGTGGTGTCTTCAAAATATACTTTGTAGGAAAATGCAACAATAATCTTTACAATCCAGTTCCTTGTTAGAATTCCAGTGTATAGTAGACTCCCTGTTTCAGTGCAAGTGAGCACTGCAGAAACCTATACAGTATTAAAAGGGTACTGTTCCAATGCATTTTACAATCAGTAGTAGAAGGGCAATACATACATACATAGCACAGTCCATTCAGATTATGAAAACAGCTCTTACTTTGAGGGAGATGTTGGTCCTGAACGTGGGAGGCCAAACTCCTTGACAGTGAGCAGATCACATATTTCCCTGCTTAACTTGCCTCATGCCATGGTTGTATTAATAGAAGAGCTCTAGGAACCCCTTTTTACAGCATAGAACTTACAAATAGTAAATTACAGCCAAAAATTAATAAAAATTCTACAGACAACCAGATGTGAGCGAGAGTTGATGCCCTTTAATGGGTAAGTCATGTTTAACATTTTCAGGAGCATTTTGGAAACTTGTTAAGTGGTGCCCTCTTCATTGCCTTAATCTGTACTTGACATCTTTTTGTGTAAACCCACACACCCCATCAGTAAGGAAAAAGAATTGAGTATTTTTGACGTATCTAAATATCCTCAAACGGTTAAGCCAACAGAGTTGCTTTGCAGTGATAGCCACTCTTGAAATACAAGCACAGAGCAGCCAGAATAGTGTCTACCTGATAAAAATGTGTTGGGTCAAATGGTTGCTGGTCTAATCCAAATAACCACTAGGCTGTGTGTATCATTGGATTGCAACTCCTAGCAATTGGCTACCCTGCCTAGGACTGGGGTCTTCATCCAAAGAGCCCATCCCAGTTGCCCATCCCTGCTTAATAGATTCATAGAATTTAGGTTTGGAAGCTACCTCGGGAAGCCATGTCATTTAAAACAACAACAAACCCAACCCTGCTGAACACAATAAAAACAAAACAAAACTGCTCCCCTCTAGTTGTTTGGGGCCATGTCTCTAGTATCCTGATCATCTAGTGGAGTGATATAAGATGTCCAAAACATCTGGAAGGCTCTAGATTGTAGGAAGCTGAATTAGGCATCCCTGAAAGGTGGCCGCCTGTTTCCACGTAAGTATTTCTAACAAAGGAGAGGCACATTCACATACATTTTTGGGTCTGTCCCTGGACGCTGCACTCCACCCCATGCATCTGAGGAGATATGCTCAAGTCTGTTTTAGTCTGGAAGATCAGTGTGCAATGGGATGTTGTAGCCCCTATGAGACGGAAAGAAAGAAGGTGGTTACACTGATCTTCCAGACTAAAATGGCTATGTCTTTGACATTTCCTACCTTCTGTTCCAGTATGCACGGGGGACATGTTTTTGTAGCTCCCCAGTGGCCTAAAGCATTTTTTGTCTAACATGATCTCTAGGGAGTGTGGAAGGCATGCCCCACCACATTTTGCAGTTTCCCTGGGCTCCCCCGGATCAAATTTTTTACAATTTCTTTCCAAAATGATAAAAAAAAAAATTTTGCCTCAAAACACCTGCTTTCTAATTTTTTGTCTTCCTTCAGGGACTGGAAGATGAAACATGTCCACACAACAGCAGGGTGTTTGGGGCAGCAAAGTGGTTTATTTTTATGAACAGGTGCATTGGAGGCTAAAAGCAGCCCCCAGTCATCCACAGTTCCCATCCCTTCCCCCTGAATAGCTGTTATTGTTGGGGGGGGGGCATCTTACAAATTTGCTGGAATCTGTTTTCCCTACAGTTTCTACTTATGAGTGGTCTTTGCTCCTGAAGAAAAGATTAGAATGGTCTTCCCAACGCAGCACTTCTGGCACTTGATGGCACGGCCGCGGCCATGTCTCCCTTTAACCATGCTGAACACTCTTTTATCAGACTAACCCAATTTACGCACTGAAGAGTGGCTTAAAGGCACAATCCCGCCTGATTTTGGAATCTAAGCAGGGTCAGCCCAGTTAGTACTGGGATACAAGGCTGCCAATGCGTACCAGGCACTGTATTTCAGAGGAAGGAAGTTTGCAAAAACCACCTCTGAGGAGTCCTTGCCAACACCACAAAACTCATGGGGCCACCGTTAAGTCAACAGGCCACTTGAAGGTTAACACACACACACAAGACAGGCCACTATCCCCCTGTGAAATCTAGAATCTTGCTTGTCAAGTCTGGCTGATAAAAAGAGGCTAAATTGACATCTCCCATCCCTGACATCGTAGTCACTGTTCAGATTTTTTGCCCATGGCGTTGCCAGTGTTGGGGGTAGAGTGTCTTCTGTCCAAATGATTACTGTACAATGATTTGTGGGGAGGACTCAAAAGTGTCCTTTCCTCTGCCTTAAAAAAACTTTCTCATAACTTTCAATTGGTATGTTTTCATCACAAATCTCCCTTTAAATAAAAGGAACGATCCAGACGTCCACCCATCCCGTTTTCGCCCTTTTTCTCTGCTCATTGGCTGAGTCATCACAAGGCCATCTGGTGTCTTTATTAATGGGACTTCAAGGCATTTTATCACATCACTTCATCTTTCTCCTCCTGAATAGACCTGGGTTGGGCCGTCCTTACAGCAACTTCCCTTCAAATTATTTTCTTGGCAGGCCTGACAGAGAGATTCTCAACATTGGTCTGTATTGGTATACACAAGGAGACAGAAGGCAACGTCAAGCAATTCAGAACAGGCAGGCTTGCGTCCTTGCCACTTTGACGCTTTGCAAGAAGCCCAAGCAAGCAATCCTTATCCTTATCAAGCCTTACATCATCCCGTAATGGGCCGCTGAGGCTGTTTGGTATGTTTGGGTTGAGGCAGAATTTATAAGTGATTCTGGGGCAACTTGTAAGATAATGCCCAGCTCCTTTGCCCAGATTGATGAAGCAAACTTAAATGTCCCACCATTTTTGTTATGGATCAATTCCACTTGTCTTACACAGCTAAGAAAACTATTCAGAATAAGCGTTTTTTTCCTGCACAAACAACAGCAGGCAAAGAAGGGACATGAAACACAGCACTCCCAAGCTGCAATTCTATACATTAAAACAAAACAATGTTAAGTTGGAATTCTCCTTTTAAAAATTGTCTCCCAACATTCAGTTCTAGCAGGTGATCCGGGGTTCTAGTATGAAGAGAGTTAGAATAGCTTCCCGCCTTACTTTCTCCCAAGCCATGAACAATTTTACAGGTTGGGTCTTCCTTATAAAGAATTCCAAAATCCAATACTCCAACACCCCAAATTTTTTTCCATGCACGTCAAGATAGGACACCTTGGCTTTGCTCTGATAGTCAAAGTACACAACTTTGTTTCATGCGCAAAATTATTAAAATGTTGTATAAAATTGACTTCAGGTTGTGGGCATAAGGTGTATATGAAACTAAATGATTTCGGTTTAGACTTGGGTCCCATCTCCAAGATGCTCATTTTGTACATATATGAAATACAGATATTCCAAATTCTATATTAAAAAAATTGAAATCCAGAATACGTTGCTCCTAAGCATTTCAGATAAGGGAGGCTCAACCTATATACGTCTCTTATCATGTCTCCACTTATTTGCCTTTCCTTCCCCCCAAGCTCAATAGCCCCCAGCACATAACCTTATAGAGCCAGTGTGGTGCAGTCAATTTGGACTAAGATTCTGAGAGATCAGAGTTGAAATTCTCATGTGGCCACAGAAACCGAGGGCAGGTGACACTCTCTCATCCGCAGGATGGCAAGGACAAACCTCTTTTGAAGAAATCTTGCCAAGAATAAGCCTGTGATAGGCTTACCTTAGAGTTGCTGTAAGTCAGAAACAACTGTGAAGGCACACAACAACAGTCCCTTGGTCATTCTGGCTGCCCTCCTGCACCAAATGATCTACTGAAGTGCTTCTTAAGCTAGCCGACAGAGGAAGGACTGACAGTGTTATTCTCCCAATGGGTCAGGGATTGGCATATTTGTGCCTCTGGGTGACAAACTGTTCCTTATTTACCTGGAAATTGGCTGCCATAGCTTGTGGACCAGTACCAGTCCATGACCTACCCTCTTTGAGCAGCATTGATCTGCATTACATATGAGCTCCTGCCAAAAGGCATTGTATTTGCCTATGCATGTTGAGAAACCTCTATACATGCAGCCGGTAGCAAATTTGGATGCAAAAATGCTGTTTTTGCAAAGACCGAGGACTTCAGTCTGGCCTGAAGAAGATGTGATAGGTCAAATTTATCTTTCCAAGGCCAGTTTTGGGGCCTCAACTGCCCGTCTCTGGGCTCAGTGAGGCCTTTTTTATCCAATGGGAAGTGATCTAGAAATTGATATCTGTTGGCCCTAAAATGTGGTCAGGGCTTGAATGTGGTGAAATGTCCCTCACTGCACCCTAGGGATGGGGAGGCACATTTGGGCCAATTTTTGTTTTGATTTTTTTTCAGAAGGGGAGGGAAACAAGGAAACAAGGTGACCCCATAACTGCTGACATTTGCTCACGCCTGTTGTAGGCCTTCTCAGGATTCTCCTCTGTCAGTCCCTGAGTGTGCAAATGGAAAAGAGAAATAAAATGATGTATTTGGTCTGCAGGAATCTCTCCTGTTGCCATGTCAAGGGTTCCTGAACTCTGGAAGCAAAAGGTGTCCAAAGCCATTGCTGCCAATATGCATGCAACTCCTCAGATTATGACCTTTGCATATATAGTTTAGTTTTTGCATAATCCTTCTGGTTCCACTAAAACAAGGAAATCTCTGCATCCTTCTCAATAAGAGAACCCTGCTTTAACTCCTTCCATATGTTGAGATTCCCCTCTTCGGGAGTCCTGAGCTTGTTCTGCCAGCCTTGAGGGCTAGAAGCGTGTCGTCTGTACATGAGCGGAAGCTGCAAAGCACTTTTAGATGGGCTTCAGGAACGGCCAACCCCCTGTGGATTGTACCAATCCATCCATGTCCCTTTTTTGCATCCAAAAGCCCTTTCTTTCCTAGTGGGATTGCTCAACCTGAACTTTCCTGACTAGCCTAAACCAATGGTGGAAATAGGAGGCACGGTCCTTTAAATATAATCTATGTACAACACATACAATTTGCTGAGAAGCCAATGGGGTTTAAAAAACAAAACGAACAAACGAAATGCCACGGCAGACGGCTCCTTGCGACTTTCTTCTACTGTGTACTTCCCCTTTTATGCACGTGTGGGCTGCAGTCGAGTCTCCTCCGGTTTACATTTTTTACTCTTTTTTTTTTTTGAATTGTAGGAAGTTTACTACATCTTCTCTCGTTCTCTCTTTCTCTTCTCTCGATCCTCTCATGGATATAGAATGTGTGTCCCCGCCTTCCTCTCAGAGCATCTTTTGTTAGGCATATCCAGGGGACGATCCAGCTGTCGGCAACTCGCCTTTAGGTTGACCTTTGTGTCTCCTGCATCCTCTGCTGAGGTCTCCATCAACCCACACCTCGAGGGTTGGGTTGTCATGAAACCGTTCTCCACGTCTGAAGTGTCTTCAGTCAGAAGACGCTGCTGGTGAAATAAGGAGGACAGGTAAGAGGGGTCAGCAAGAGGCTGAGAGCAGATGATGATGATGAGGAGATGATTATAACAATAATAAGGATGATTATTTCGTTCTAACCCACCTCTCTCTAAAGACCGACAGATTAATTCAACAAGAAATTGGACATGTAAAACCAGTTAAAAATAGATCCCACATCAATAAGTTTTTTGTGGGTTTTTCGGCTGTGTGGGCCCTGTGTCTAGAAGAGTTACTCCTGACGTTTTGCCAGCATCGAGGGCTGGCCATTTGCAGAAGGTTGTTAACAACAACACAACAATTTTTTTTAATTTGAGGAGCACTTTTCCGTCCAGGCTCCTCAGGTCAAGCAGGGAAAGATCTGCTAGAGGTCCCAACTGCACTTATGCAAGGACCTCCAACGGAGCCTTTCCATCTCACCCCAAGATTATGGAATTATCTTCCAGAGAGCTCCCGCTCCACCACATCTTTAGATACTTTTAAGAAGACCTAAGACCTTCTTCGTTTCTCAAGCTTCCCCCATGAGATGGTTACTGTCATGAGTTCATCACCCCCTCGGTTTGAACGACCGTGGATGGTTAGTGGATTCCCTACGCACTGAACTGTTGATTTTAAATTGTTAGTGGACTGTTTTAGAAATACGGATTGTTTTTATCTTGATTTTTTTTACTTAAACTTGGACGCCGCGTTGATCAAAATCGAAAAGGGATATAAATAAACATTTAATAATGAATAATAATAATAATAATAATAATAATAATGCTTTAATTTTTAATAACGCTTTCCGAGGTATCAAAGCGGTTCACAGAAGCGTTAAAACGTACACAGCATAAAAACAACCACAACAACCATAAAAATCAAACAACAGCAATAAAGACAAGCAGATGGTGGGTCGGGAGAGGGCTTGTCTCTAGCAGGCAGAGCCTGTGTGTTTTGCTGGCCTGCTATCTCCCCCCAAGATGGTGGTCGGGAGGAGGGCTTATCGTAAACCTAATATGTAACCTGAGGCAAAGAAGTCACTCTCACCTCAAGGAAGGCAATAGCAAACCCCCTCTGACAAATTTTGCTAGAAAACGCCATGACCTTAGGTTGCCATAAGTCTAATGGCCTGAAAGCACACAACAGACAACCAACATCGCTCCAGCAGCACTTTTGGTCAATTGCCAGGGAAAGTTGGACGGGAGCTACGTAAGTCCCAACACCTTTTTAAAAGGCAGGAGCAAAATACAAGCAATCTGCAAATCATCAAAGCCACAATACTTATCCGCAAATGGGGGGATGGCTGTAATTTTTTTTCCAGTTGCCATTTGACACATAATTTTAGTCACGCTGCTGGACTTATGTGACTCCAATGAATGTAACAGGGTTTTCTTAATATGGAATAGTGAGAGGTGTTTTGTTCCCAGTTTCTTCATGAAATACCACATACGTACTGGTATTCATGTTCTGTCTCCCATCCAAAGTACTAGCCAGGCGGACCCTATTTAGCTTCCAAGATCAGATGGGATCTGTGCCTTTCAATCTTCGTCTAAAATCCAGCAATCTCGTTCCTCTTCACGTTTGGAGGGGGAACAACTCAGAACTGACCATTACAAATGAAGGTATACACAGATTTTAGCAGGTACTTAAGGAAGGGGTGTGACAGGCTTCTAGAGGAAGCTTGCAGCCTGGAGAAGTGACTTTTTGAACAACACCAAGAACCCACCAGCTAGCATTAGACATTTCAAAGCTGTATCCAAAGATTTATAGGGCCAAGTTCAGGTGACACTGTAGCCACACCCTTCCATAAAACCACAAAGCGGTTACATGGTCTCCTTCGTGAAATACGCGGGTGGCAACAGCCATAGATGGCAGCCACAAGAGAAGAGGCTGCCAACAGACGATGGTGATGACAAGGGTAACCAAAGCGGGCTTCCGGGTCAAGGTCCATGGGTTTTGCAACAATAGTTAAAGTTGCGCAGGCAAAGCTGTCGGAAGACAACAGATGAAGTCCAGAGAGAGCAAGGAGTGGTCCCAAAGTGATGGGTATGACCTGTTAAAGCCCTATACGGCTTGGGCCACACAGGTTGAAAGACTGTATCTTCCTTATGAAACCTGCCCAAGTTTGAAGGTATTGGGAGGGGGGGAAAGCTTTCTCGTGGTCCCACCACCTCCACAGGCACATTGGAGAGGACATGGACACAGCCCTTCTCGAATGGCTAGGCCCAGGATGTGGAATCCCCGGCCTGTTTGAAGTTCGTCAATTCTGACAGCAGGAAAAGAACGTTTTATTCAGATGGGCCTTAGAGCTTATTGTTAATAATAAATACTAATAATAATAATAATAATAATATTTATTTGTGTATACCGCCCTCTGGCAAACCAATCCGGGGGTTAACAACAGTAAAAATATGAAAATATGGACAAATTAAAAACACTTTATCCTCCCCTCCTTAAGACCGTATTAATAGTATAACATACTAAAAAATAACAATATCAAGATAAAAACATCAATTTAAAAACTTAAAAACCCTGCTATCCTGGGCATGCAAAAAGCATGATGTTTGTCCTCTTCAGGTTGCAAAAGCATGGGACAGCGTGGTAAAAGCATATTTTTGCAACCGGATTTTTCCGCTTGACAAAAGGGCCACTTCTACAACGTTCCCATGCTTTTACATCCTGAACAAGAATAAAAGTGAATAAAGTCCATGGGAAGGAGAAAAAAATGTGTATTTCATTTTTGCATGCGGTTTGGCTAATAATGCAGTATGACTCTTCGGTACAGGAATTTTGAGGCGAAGAACGAACTTTTCAGAGGACTGTGGTCGTTTTACCTTTACATGTTTTTATCTGTGTGTTATATTGTTTTAACTCTATCTTTTAACTGAAATGCATTTAAATTTTTGCACAATTTTTTTTCAAAAAAAATCCTTTCCTCCCTTCCCTTAACGCGGGGGATTCATTCTGGCTCCCCCGGTTAAGGGGAAAAATTGCTATATTTCGTGCCCCATTGAAAATAATTTGGCACGTGCACATGGTACTGCGGGGCCCACACATGCCTGATAACGTTTCTCCCACGGGCTTCCGTGTATGTTGTTGAAAGTCACATAAATGAAGCCTGCGTATGGCATGGGCTTGCTGTATATATACCTGTAATATTGTAATACACTAATAATTCAAGGGACATTTAAACTTGTGATTTGAGGGTAAATTGGAAACTGAGCTCGCTTCATTGATTACTAAAGAATAAAAGTGGTTTGCAAGACTTCCTTTTTAACCAAAACCGGCCACAAAGATAAGGCGAATATGCAACGGATATCTTCGTATGACGTTTGGAAAATACTGAAGAAGATAGTGGGTTTTTATATTTAAATAGTCAACATAAGCTGCATTTGGATCCTATATACGGGAGTCGGCAGGATTTAAAAAATACATAACTACATACCAACCTACAGACCGAGGCCTTCCTCTACCAAAATTGCACTTCTGACCGCCAGGAAAGTTGGGTGGGCATAGATGGCGTGCCCACTATTTGGCTACGGAGCCAACCCGCAAGGGAGCGCTCTATACCCCAAGAAAAAGGCGAGTGGCAGAGGCAGTGAAGAAGAAGAATAATTAAATAATAATAAAGTGGGAAGTTAGATCCGCCCCTTGGAGGGCAAGTCGAGGGAGCTAACAATAATCAAAATAACTATATAGCCACAAGCTAGGCCCATTCCCCCCCCGTAAAAAGTATGAAATCAATTATATTCCACCAAAAAATTAAACAACATAACACATACACACCATTACAAAAACAGACCAAAACACAAAACAGCAAATGTGCAGCATGCACTCAAATTTCCAGATGGGACCTTAGGGGACTCTCATGCGAAGAGGGTCCTGAGGCTTGGATTATCTATCCAGAAAGGCTGCCGGAAGAGATCAGTCTTGACAGCCTTTTAAAGCTGGCTAAAGATGTCTGTGACGGATCTCGTCCGGCAGGTTGTTCCATAAATCTGGGGGCTGGCGACAACAGAAAAGCCCTCAGGGAGGTAGCCGAAAGCCTAGATCTTAAGGCTGCAGCAACTTCCTCCCAGTGTTGTGGGAGGATTGTATGGGAGGAGGCGATCCCTGAGTCGTTTGGACCCGAGCATTTAGGGCTTTAAAGGTGCTAACCAACACGTTTGTACTGGGCCCGGAAACTAATAGGCAGCCAGTGGAGGGACTTTAATTACCGGAGTAAATATGGTCCCTCCTTGATGTTTCTGACAATACTCTGGCCGCATATTCTGCACTAATTGCGTTCAAATCAAGCCCAAGGGTAGCCCCATGTAGAGGCATTACAGAAGTTCTAGAGTGAGGTTACCAGCGCGTTGTACAAACAGTCCGAGATCCCTTTACTTCCAGCAAAGGGGCAGTGCCGTATCCGCAGAAGCTGATAAACCGTGCTCCTGCCCGTCGCCTCACCTGATTTTCCTCAGGAGTGACGAGTCCAAGGAAGCACCCCCCGACTGCGCACGCAAAGTCAATGGAGGAGGGTGATCCCATTCAGGATGGAGGGTTGACCCCCATTCTTGGTTTGGGGCACTACCGTGGAGGACCTCCGTCTTTGTTGCATTCAGTTTCAAATCTGTTTTTCCTCATCCGCCCCTTACTGCCCAAAAAAACATTCCCTGCGAGAAGAGACGCCATCAGACTAAAGGCCGACGGAACGAGACATGGACGAATAGATCTGTGGTCATCGCGTACTGAAACACCCGCCCATAAATCCGAATAATCCTCCGAGCGGCTTTCATATAGCGTTCAATAACATTTTCAGAGGACAGTATAGCCACCCTTGTGGTACCCACAGGGAGCTCCCTTTTACTGCGAAGCAGCTGTCCCCGCGCAGCACCTTATGGGACTGCCGAGAGGAGGGACGGAACCCCACTGAACTGCCGTGCCTCCGATACCTACCCCCTCTGCGTTCCCAGAGGATGCCATGATCTATTGTGTCGAAAGCCGCTGCGAGGTCTAGGAGCACAACAGGGTCACACTACCTGTCGATTGTCCGCCGCAGATCGTTCGGCAAGCAACCATGGCAGTCTCAACCCCCCAAAGCCTGTCCTGAAGCAGTTGAAATGGGTCTGACAATTGGTTTCATCCAAGACAGCTTGGAGTTGAAGAGACTACCGCCTCTGCTCACCTTGCTCACAATGATAGTAAGCGACTGGCCCGTAATTATTCATATCCAGGGGGTCAAGGGAAGTTTTTTCCGCGCTTTCCTTCAAACAAGATTGGGGAATATTGTCCTTCTCTGAAGGACGCATTGATGATATATCCATAAGGAACTTCCTCAATGCAATCTTCCCCTGGACGGCCAGCATGTGGGCAAGGGTTCGCGAGGGCATTGTTTTCTCCCCCTAAAGCAGGAGTGGCAATTTTCTGTGGCTATTTTCTTCAAGGGGAGAAATCATGGAATGACAGATGTTAATGGACTGCAATCCCAGCTTTCCTAACTATTCAGCTATGCTGGGAAAGGACCCCTTCTGAAAACTGAGATCCAACCTTCCCAGGAGGGCTACTTGATTCTTCATGCTTGTTCTAGGTTGTGGCTGACAGTCCCCTCCCTCATTTCCCGTATAGCTAATAGTGACGGATAAATGGGAATTGGAAATCCAAACTTTATTGGAGGGCTACAGTTGGCCCATCTTGTTTTTTTAAGGCTTCAGTTGATGTATCATAGAGTCATAGTCATAGAATCAAAGAGTGGAAGACCCAACAAGGGCCATCCAGTTCCCACTCCCCTTGCCATGCAGGAAAAATCCAAATCAAAGGCATCCCCGACAGGATGGCCATCCAGCCTACTTGCTCCTAGAGAGACCATCCACAGAAGGAGAGGACGCACTGCGACGAAGACACTACAGAGGGGTGCAATTGTAGTGCCACTCGTCCAAACAGCCCTTACTGTCAGGAAGGTCCCTGCCTAAGGTTGAGCACGGGAATCTCTTTCCGGAGCTTGCAACCAGTGTTCCGGGTCCTGTTCTCTGGAGCAGCAGAAAACAAGCGAAGCTGCCCCCGTCCTCAATATGACATCTCTTCAAATAGTTAAATAGGGCTATATAATCACCTCTTAACCGCTTCTCCGTTCCTCCAGGCTAAACATCCCAGCTCCCTAGGGCGTTCCCATGGCATGGTCCAGACCCGTCACCATTTAGAGTTGCCCTCCTTTGGACACGCCCATTCTCAATGTCCTTTTGAATTGTGGGGGCCCAGGAACTGGACACAATATTCCAGGTGGGGCCTGACCAAAGCAGAAGACAGTGACACTATTACTTCTCTTGATCTAGACAACTATAACGTTTATTGTGGAGGGAACAAAGGATGCCATGAAGGAAAGAGTAGGAGGGGAAAAACTTGGGAACGGAACCCATTTCATAATTTGGGGAAGAGAACGGAACAGGAGCCAGGATGGTGTAGTGTCATGGATTAGGACTTTGGGAGACCAGGGTTTGAATCCCTGCTTGGCCATGGAAGGCTGCTAGATGACCTTGGGCAAGTTGTATTTTCAGCCTCAGAGGAAGGCAATGGCAAACCCCCTCTAATGGGATTCCATTGAGCATTATTTCCCTCTCATAGCTTACCTTCTCCAATTCTCCTTTCTTCACTGCCAGAGATTCAGATAATTCATCGTCTATCGAGTGTGCTAATGGAGGTAAACGAAGTGAGAAGTAGGGAGAGGGAGAGACAAATACCATGATTTCACCTGGTTCCTGGAAGATATATCCCAGAATTTCCAAACATTTAAAGAATACAAAATGAAATCGAATGAAAAATTGTTATCAGAAATTTACAGTTTTCAATGGTGTGTGTGCCTTCAAGCTGCCTGTTGACTTATGGAGACTCCATGAGTTTCGTAGGGTTTTCTTAGGCAAGGAGTAATGCATCCCAGGGAGAGCCAGTGTGGCATAGTGGTTTGAGTGTTGGACTACAACTCTGCAGACCAGGGTTTGATTCCCAGCTCAGCCATGAAATCTACTGGATGGTAATAGGCAAATCATAGGCTCTCAACCTCAGGT
Organism: Sceloporus undulatus; assembly: GCF_019175285.1. Taxonomy (NCBI): domain Eukaryota; kingdom Metazoa; phylum Chordata; class Lepidosauria; order Squamata; family Phrynosomatidae; genus Sceloporus; species Sceloporus undulatus. The sequence continues at coordinate 7,208,321 of NC_056526.1, read as the reverse complement.
GAAGACTATGGCAGATCTCCTCTGAACAAATCCTGCCAAGAAACCCCCATGATAGGTTTGCCTTAGGGTCGGTCACTGTAAATTGGAAATTATTTGAAGGCACACAACAAAATGCATCCCTGAAAGTGGCTGACCACAAGGGGACAGCAGAGCACAGATATATTTAAAAAGGCCTCCCAAACACAGGGCTGGTCAAATATTATTTGCAACTAAAGCAAAGAGGAAGATGGTGACACTATCGCTACTTGTTTCTCTCTTTTTTGAAAGATACTTTTGAATCTTTCCATATACTTTGCATGTCAGATCTTCCTTTCTAACTATGGCTGGTATTTATATATTTATATAAATTAACTATTAAAGATAGAGGGAAAAGGATAGAAAGAGTAATATATATATAGTATGTATTTATATTGGAAAAATAGATTGGTTGAACTATTAAAGATAGAGGGAAAAGGATAGAAAGAGTTTTAACTTTTTACTTTGTTCTTTTAAAAATGTCCTCCATCCTAGTGGCTGTAGGGAGGGAGCAACTCTGGAGTGGGATTTCCCTCTTGGTTTGCTTTAGAACTAGGAGAGACCTTTTTTTAAACCAGGAAATAATTGGTGAGGCAACTTCCCAAACTAAAAAATACCTCTCCTGGTCCTCAAACAGGCCAGGCTCTCCTAAGACTGTAACAACCCTTGCTCCATGCTCCCCACAGCAGGAGTAGGCAGTTAAGTAGGAGGCAGTAACACTTTTTGCCACTGCACCTCCCCATCTGCGCCACAGTGGTATGCCTGATGTAACCATGAGTGACATCATGTCACTTTTGGATCCCTTTTTGGCTGATTTTCAGCTGTTTTTTGCCCCCTTTTGTGCTATTGGGGTTACAGTGGGGCCTTGGTATCCATTGAGGTTTGGTTCCAGGAACCCCTGTGGATACCAAACTCTGTGGCTGCTCAAGTCCCATTAAATACAATGGCACAGTAAGATGGTGTCCCTTATATAAAATGGCAAAATCAAGCTTTGCTATTTGGAATTTATGCATTTTAAAATTATTTTCAAATTGTGGATGCTTGAATCCATGGAGAAATAAAATCTGTGGATGTGGAGAGCTGACTGTATTTGGGGGACTAAGGAGAAAACGGCTGTTTTTGCAGTGGTTTTGATCAATTCTCATCACTAGAGTGGGGGCAAATCACTTTTGCATCTGGGGATTTAAGGACCAAACTTTGAAGCCTGTCTGTGGTCTGAGTGTTGCCTACTCTACCCTAGAAGGCGCTGAAGGGAATTTTTCATTAAAAAACAAAAAGCAGAAACCAAAATTGGGGTGAGGAGTCTTGTGGTTCTTGATGGGGGGGGGGGGGGTTACTGAAGAATGTAGGTTGCACTTTGCCTACCCTGGCATAAATAATAATAAATAAGCAGAAAGGTGCAGGTTTGGAAGTTCCCAGTTCTAGTCTCATAAGCTCTTTTGAATTCGAATTGACATTCTCACATACCTATGGCGTATATATGTCTGTCTCTAGCTTCCACTCCACCAAAATCATCCGAGAAAGTAGATTGAAATCTATGAACATTCATGTTGCCAACTTCTTTCTTTCAGTGAGTCTCAAAGGTGCTACAAGATCTCTCTACATACTGATTCTACAGACTAGCATGGCTGTCTTTGAATTATAACACTTACTTGTCACAGACACACGGATAATAGCCAGTTTCTTGGGATCATCTGCAACAGAGGCCAGACGCACTGTACAATCATCTCGGCTCTGGTTGAAGGTGGACTTCACGTCTCTGCAGAGTTCATACATGAGACGCTCTTTCAGAGAGCTGCTCTCGATGCTCTTCTAAAGGAGAAAGAACACCTCTTGTCACAGCCAGGGCTTTTCTCATTGACAATTTGTGATTCCCTCCCAGAATCCTTTTCCAACATAAAGGCAGCATCAATTATAGTCTTCAAAGTGCCCATTTGCAAAGATACCTGGGAATGAAATTGCATGCGATGAAAAGTCTCCAGGTGACTGTAGCAGCTGTCATTTTGGACAATTACCGCTATACCTGTCAGGGGAGTGCTTTCTTTGCAGACCTTTTGTTCGGTCATCTTTCTCCTTGGATGCCATGCTTTCCCCCCCTGCTCCACAGCATCTTTTACATTCTAGTAATGGAGGAAGGGTGAGTGAACAGAATCAGGGTGGAGAGGTTTTGAATAAGGTTTCCTGGATGGTTATAACAGCTATAGCCATCAGCTAAAGGTTTCTTTCCACACAAAGCATTATTTATAGGTGCATGCATGAAACAGCTTCCAGCCATGAGCAAGATGCAATCTTCTTAATAAACACATATTTGAGATCACTGGGCTTTTAAGGCTGCTACTACGCAGCAGAATTATTGCAGTTTGATTACTGTTTTAATTGTCATGGCTTAATGTTATGAAATCCTGGGATTTGTAGTTTGTTTTCGTACCAGATCTCCTTGACAGAGGTGGAATATCTCATAAAATTACAAATCCCAGACTTCCATAGCACTGACCCATGGCAGTTAAAGAAGTGTCAAATTGCATTAATTCTGCAGTTTAGATGCAGCATTAGTCTTCTCCAAAGGAGCAACCACCACATTTGTGGTACTAACTGTAAAAATGCACCATACACACAAACACACACACATACATATATATATACACATACATATCAGCATATACATACATACACACAGACATATATACATACACACATTCAGGCAGGCCTTTGGTATGAGGCAGAAAGTGCTTTTAATAGATCGCGTTAGTATCCCTTTTTTGCTATGGTTTCATTGTGATTTGTACTGTTTTAACCTTGTGGGTTTTTTTTAACTAAACCTATTAATTTTAATGTTTTTACTTTTGTTCAAACAATTGTTAACAGTACTTTAAATGCCTGCAAGCAGCCTTGGCTCCTATACAAGGTGAAAGGCAGGATATATATAAAATAATATATATTTAAAATATTTCTATCTTGTTCTACATCTGAAGACCTTAGGATAGCATATCCCCCAAAGAAAATGAAATTAGAACAATTCAAAACAATAATTTTAGAAGACTGAAAGCTTCTAAATGAAAACTTATTAAATCATCCAGGTTTCATTAAAGCAAGATAAAGCCATCTAAAGCCATTTAAAACAGTACAAGTCATAGCAAGTGTATAAATGGAATAAAATCTGTTAGGCTCTGAAAGCTTAAATAAAAATCCATGCTTTGACTTTGCACTGGAATGATACCAACATTGGGCCTCTGAGGGTCCACTGGTTGACCCTGGGCAAGTCACACTCTCTCAGCCTCAGGGCAAGAGCAAACCTCCTCTGAACACATCTTGCCAAGAAAACCCCATGCTATATGTTCACCTTAGAGTTTCCATAAAATGACTTCAAGGCACACAATACACACACACACACACACACAAACACACAATTTTCAAGTCACAGATGGTTAAATCCATGGATAAGAATTCTTGGTTACGGAGGCTCAAGTATATATGTGTCCCCTTCCTCTCAATCATTTTTTGGCCTTTACATCTTGACATATCCTCCTTGCATTACACAGCGCTTAATTGTCTGGGGGTTTCTTCTTGTTGTTGTGTGCTTTTGTTTCTGATTTATGACAACCCTAACATGAACCTATCATGTTTTTCTCCCTAATGGGGTCTGCCATTGCATTCCTCTGAGACTGAGAGAGAGTGACTTGCCCAAGTTCATTCGGTAGGTTTCCGTGGCGGAGCAGGGATTAAAACCCTAGTCCAATGTGTGCTATGCTAGCTCTCTCACTAGGAGCACAGAACACTAAACTGAGGCTATCATACTTTGGACACATCATGAGATCACACTGAAAAATATGAGCAGGACTGTAGAAGAACAAGCTTCTTGGAGGTCTCTCATTCACAGGGTTGCCATAAATCAAAGTTGACTTGACAGCAAATAATCACAACAACAAAATTAAAAAAAAAACTAAAATGAGTGAAAATTCTCATACATTTGCTTAGTGGCAAAAAAGCATTCTAGTTTCCGATAAGCCCTGTTTCCACCTCATCCAATGTGCAAAGGAGATGTTGCACTGCTAAGCTATGGACCTTCCTGTAACCCCACTTAATTAACCAGAGAACGAGCAACTTGAGCTTCTCCATATCTTTGTTGTGTGTCATTTTGTCTCCAACTTACGACAACGCTAAAGCTTTTTGGTTTTCTTGGCAAGATTTGTTCAGAGAGTGTTTTGCCTTGTGACTTGCTCAGTCACCCAATGGGTTTCCATTGGAAGAAATTTGACAGCTGAATACACTGTCCCAATTTAAAACAGCACGGAAGACTAGTCTCTTCCAGCAGGCTTATCCAGTTGATTTTTAAATGATGAATTTTAAATGTGGGTCATTTATATGTACTTGTTATTTGTCATTTTAAATTGATGTGTATTTTAACTGATGTTTATCTGTCCATTGTTGTTGTTCCTCACCACGATCTATGGGGAGAGGCAGGTAAGAAATAACAACAACAACAATGGATCTCTCCCCATCTTGCTTGCTGCAATGTAACTCCCATCCACAGTCGAAATGGGATGTTGTTGGCTAGCACGATAAGAACTTGATGTGCAACCATACCGGGAAGGCAGCAAGTTAATAAAATCCTGAGAGGGTTGCGAGTCTGGAAAAACAACACACTCTCTGGGATGAATTTCTGAGGAAGATTTATCTCCTAGGGCCAAGTGCACTGGCTCTATTATTTTTCCATTTTTACCCACAGCCTGTTTGGCCCAGGGGATGCGAATGAGAGTTCAAAATCACCTTTAAAAAAATCATGAGCTAAATCAGTTTTGGACACTCTCCCCACCATGACATCCCTATCACTTTTTATCTAAAGGCTGCAGCTGGGAGATTTACAGGAACAGCAACTCCCATGGGGCCTAGTCAGGGAGCAAGGGAGGGACCCATATATACATAAAGGTCACATTTCCAAAAAAAAGGTACACAAGAGAGGGTGTGGGCTCTGATTACAATAAACTGGACTTTCTTTTCTCTTTCTCTAGCTGCACATCAACAACCCAGCCCAGTAAGCTAAAGTTTTAAAATGATCCCAATGATAATAATCTATCGTACAACTTAAATGTATGTGTCTGGATATCTCCCTGTTGTGTTCCATGTTGGAGCGCGCATGGGCTGCAATCCAAAAGCCTCTCAGTGTGTCAGGGTAGAATGTAACCAGCACAATTGTTAACTTTGTTCATCATCATCATCATCACCACCACCACCACCATTATCGTCACCAGCATCACTTTCTTCATCATCTTTCCCCTCTCTTTGTGGTGTTCTGGGACCAATCTCTAACTGCCATTCACATTTTTTTAACAAACAAGGGGACCCTACTTGGATCATCCCATGTCATCTGACAATACTTCACTGATTCTTATATTCTTGGACAAAATCCAAATAATTGTTGGTCCAAAGTTCCAGACAATTACACCTGGCAGACTATGAAACCCAAATGATAATTATAATGTATGGAGTGAGTAGGAAACCTGCAGCTGAGATTAAGGCTATGGTTCCATCTACTACAGTGGAAAACTGGTGACTCTCCAGATATTGCTGGACTCTCATGATTCCTCACCACTGGCCAACCCGAGCTAGGTTTTCACACATGCATTTTTGGTTCAGCGTAAATAGCACATATACTGTTGCCCCTCCACATTTGAGGCTTTGACTTTTGCAGATTTGAATATTTGCGGTTTTGATTAATCCAGCGGACCCTTGGGGTTTGGTTCCAAGATCCCCTGTGGATAACAAAATCTGTGGATGCTCAAGTCCCATTAAATATAATGACATAGCAAAATGGTGTTCCTTATAAAAATGGAGAATCAAGGTTTGATATTTGAAATTTATACTTTTTTGAACATTTTCAAACCGTGGATGTTTGAATCCATGTATAAAAAAATCCATGTATAAGAAGGGCCAACTGTATGTTCTCTCTAGGAAGTCCTCCAGCTGAACTCTGCCAGAAGTTGACCATAGAGTTTTCCTAGAGAACTTACAAGTTCCTAGAGACAATACTTCTCTAGGCATTTGTAGGTCCTCAAGCACAAGTCTATGATCAACCTCTGGCAGATTTTGACCACAGAGTTGCACTGGAGGATCTGGAGATATCTAGAGAGATGTTCTCTCAGGTAAAAAGAACAGTGTTCTTTTATTTCCTGTTCTTTCATTATTCATGGTGGTTCTTCACCCTTAACCCCATTGAATGTGGAGGGCATACTGTATTTTCTCTCACCATTTGCATGGTTTTTTTGCAACACTTTTGTGTGGTTTTTTTTTTTCCTGCATTGGATCTTGGCTGTTTTGGTAAACCATCCTGGAGGTTTTGCAGAAAGGTGCTATGTAAGCCTTCCAAAAACAATTTTAAGAATTCAACCACCCTGGAAGCAGTCCATTTTTAATGATCATCCCTGAATTACAGATGGAGGCTGAGGTTGACAATGACTGGCTTCCATGCATCTGAGGAAGCAGACCTTGTCTATGAAAGCTTATGTTACAACTTCTTGCACACTGTTAGCCCCAAAGGTGCTACAAAATCCTTTGGCGTACTGATATTCCAGACTAACACAACTATGTCTCTGAATTCTGGCTTCTTTACTGTCGCCTTTTAGGGTGGACTGAGATGAAGTTTAAAGTCCATTGTAACGGCTCTTGGCCACCACACTGTACTACTGGATTATATATTAAATTTCCTACAGATGCAAGAAAGTAATCCATTAAAGGAAGAGAACTGCAATAGATCAGATGACCATCTTCTAGACTTCCCACTTACACATGTGCAGCTGTAAGACTCAGCATGATGTAGTGGTTTGATTGCTGGACTAGGATCCTCAAGAGACCAGGGTTCAAATCCCTATTTCATTTTAGGTGACCCTGGACAAGTAATACTCCCTCAACCCCAGGGGACTGCTATGCTAGGGTTGCTGCAAGTCTGAAATGAAGTGAATACACATAAGAATAACAAGCTGTAGCATCCCAGCCCTTTTTCACTAAAAGAGATGAAATATAGTGAGCCCTTGGTATCCACTGGGGTTTGGGTCCAGGACCCCTCGTGGATACCAAAATCTGTGGACGTTAAAAACAAGCATAGTTAAATGATGTCCCTTATATAAAATGGCAAAATCAAGATTTTTTTGGGGACTGTGTGTATTTTTAAAATATTTTCAATCTGTGGATGCTTTGAACCCATGGATAAAAAAATCAATCAATATGGAGGACTGACTGTAGTTTTGTTGAACAAGTAAAAAAAATCAACCCCAAATCCACAGTAAATAGATCCTTAGGGGAGAGGGACCTTTTTGGGCTACATCTCCCAGGATTCTCTATCCAAAATAGCTATTTGTTATGCTAGCTGGGGGATTATGGGAGCTGTATTCTTATCCCTCCAAAGTAACATGCCCAAGCTCTGAGAGCATGGCCCTTTCTCTCTCCTGGCACTTTCTGTTCCTGGGATGGTGGGGAGGGAGGTTGATTCCTGCTGATCCCACCCTGTCTTGTCTAAATATTTGCAGAAAGGCTCTTGGGAGGTGCTGAGGGAGGGGACAGGATGCAAGAGCCAGCCCAGCAGGAAGGAACGGACTCCCCAGGCATGGAAAGCTCAGAGGCATTGTTAAGATGGATTGTTCAAGGGAGGGGTGGGGTGGCCGAAAAGAAGAAAGAAAGGTCTCCATGAGAACAGTGGCTTCTAAGTAACCCACCACCCTGCCTCCTGCCTGGTTCAGATCATATCCTTTCCATTTCTAGAGCTACAGCTGATCTGGCACAGCATATTTAGGACTGTGAATAAGAAGTTCACAGCAAGGAATAAATATATAGCTGTGTTAGTCTGTAGAATCAGTTTGTAGAGTGATCTTGTAGCACCTTTGAGACTAACTGCAAAAAAGAAGTTGGCAGCATGAGCTTTTGAAGACTTACATATATTTTTTCAGATGCATTTGGTGGAGTGGAAAGACTGGGACAGACCTATATATGCTCATGCTGTCAACATCTTTTTCTCAGTTGGTCTCAAAGGTGCTACAAGATCTCTACATACTGTTTGTATATCATGTCAATATGAAAGTGGAGTCTCCAGCAAATGCATGTGAGGAAGTAAACCTTCAGTTAGTCTCAAAGGTGCTACAAGATCTCTCTACAGCAAGGAACAAAGCCTTGCTTGGGAGGAGGAGAAGCTGGGCAGTGAGGGTGACAAGAACTCTTGGGAAGGAGATGAATTATCAGCCTGAAGTAGGGGAAGGGTAGTAGAATTCCTTAGGGTTTTATGAGGGAAGGCACTATGCACATATTTGGAGGCACCATTTCCTCCCAGTTAAAAGGTTTTCCTTGAATAGGGGTACTCGTAGCTGTGCAAGTCACACTCTCTCGGCCTCAGAAGAAGGCAATAGCAAATCACCTCAGAACAAATGTTGCCAAGAAAAGCCCATGATAAGATCAGCATAAGTTGGAAATGACCGGAAGACACACAAAAACAATAGGGGTGTGTGTGCGCACCCTGAAGTCACCTGTTGATTTATGGCGACCCTATTAATTTTATAAGGTTTTATCAGACAAGTGATACTCAGACGTGGTTTTGCCAGTTATTTGCTTTGAAATAGAGCCTGTAGAACCAGGTATTTATTGTCAGTCTCCTAAACAAATACTAACCACAGCAGGTCCTGCTTAGCTTCCATGATCAGATGGGATCAATCTTATACTCCCTTCTAAAAGATAAATTGAAAACTGCCTTCAAAAACAATATGCCTGAAGATTTAGAAAAAAGTGTATCTGTAATTTCCTACTTGACAGCCCTTTAAAATGCATAGATCATGAAAAGCCATGAAACTCTCTCAAAGACATCGGAGTGCCACTACATTTGATAGTCCCAATGAGAAATCTATACTTAGGACAAGAGGCAGCTACTGAAACAGAATATGGAGAAACAGAATGGTTCCCAATTGGCAAGGGGGTCAGGCAAGGCTCCCTATTATCACCCCACTTGTTTAATTGTACACAGAAAATATCATACAAAGCGTAGGTTTAAACTTAGGAGGAAGAGAAGTGAAGATAAGAGGAAGGAACATCAACAATCTAAGATATGCGGATGACACCATAATACTAATGGAAAACATTACAGACTTAGAACAATGACTAAGGAAGGTAAAAGAAGAAAGTGCAAAGGCAGGCTTACTGCTGAACATAAACAAAAAGAATGAGCACAGAGAGTCTACATAAGTTCCACCGAAATAATGAGGAAATCAAAATAGTCCAAGAGTTCCCATATCTTGCATCAAACATTGACAAGAACAGTGACTGAAGTCAAGAAACAAGAAGAACACTAGGAATGGGAAGGTCTCAAGTCTTAGACAAGATCCTAAAGTGTAAAGATATACACTGCTCCCTCGGGTTACGAAATTAATTCGTTCCGTGCCCGCTTTCGTAACCCGAAAAGCCTTCGTAAGCCGAATTGCCATAGGCGCTAATGGGGAAAAGCCGCGTTTCGTGCGAAAAAGCGCCGAAAAGCACCAAAAAAATTTTTCGTAACCCGAAAAACATTCGTAACCCGGAACAATTATTTCCAATGGGGATTTTTCGTATCCCGGAAATTTCGTAACCTGGGTATTTCGTATCCCGAGGTACCACTGTACATAGAATCATAGAATCATAGAGTTGGAAGAGACCGCAAGGGCCATCCAGTCCAACCCCCTGCCATGCAGGAAATCCAGATCAAAGCATCGTCGACAGATGGCCATCCAGCCTCTGTTTGAAGACCTCCAAGGAGGGAGACTCCACTACACTCCGAGGAAGGAGTGTGTTCCACTGTCGAACAGCCCTTACTGTCAGGAAATTCCTCCTAATGTTGAGGTGGAATCTCTTTTCCTGCAGCTTGCATCCATTGCTCCGGGTCCTAGTCTCTGGAGCAGCAGAAAACAAGCTTGCTCCCTCTTCAATATGACATCCCTTCAAGTATTTAAATAGGGCTATCATATCACCTCTTAACCTTCTTTTCTCAAGGCTAAACATACCCAGCTCCCTAAGGCGTTCCTCGTAGGGTATGGTTTCCAGACCTTTCACCATTTTTGTCGCCCTCCTTTGGACACGCTCCAGTTTCTCAATGTCCTTTTTGAATTGTGGCGCCCAGAACTGGACACAATATTCCAGATGGGGCCTGAGCAGAGCAGAATATAGTGGCACTATTACTTCTCTTGATCTAGACACTATACTTTTATTGATGCAGCCTAAAATTGCATTGGCCTTTTTAGCTGCCGCATCGCATTATTGACTCATGTTCAACTTGTGGTCTACCTGGACTCCTAGATCCCTTTCACATGTTGTCTCCTTAAGCCAGGTGTCTCCCATCCTATATCTGTGCATTTCATTTTTTCGCCCTAAGTGCAGTACCTTACATTTCTCCCTGTTGAAGTTCATTCTGTTAGCTCTGGCCCAGCTTTCTAGTCTATTCAGGTCATTTTGAATTTTGATCCTGTCCTCTGGAGTATTAGCTATTCCTCCTAATTTGGTGTCATCTGCAAATTTGATAAGTATTCCCCCAATTTTTTCCTCCAAGTCATTGATAAAGATGTTGAACAGTACTGGGCCCAGGACAGAGCCCTGTGGGACTCCACTGGTTACTTCTCTCCAGGATGAAAAGGTGCCATTGTTGAGCACCCTTTGGGTTCGGCCGGTCAACCAATTACAAATCCACTTAACAGTTGCCTTGTCCAGCCCACATTTTACAAGCTTGTTTGTGAGATTGTCATGGGGAACCCTGTCAAAGGCCTTACTGAAATCAAGATATACTATATCCACAGCATTCCCTTCATCTACCAAGCTGGTAATTTTATACAACTGAACACTAAAGTTAGTATCGTCCAAGTCATTGTATTCCCCATTGCAATGTACAGATGTGAGAGCTGGACAGTGAAGAAAGCTGATAGGAAGAAAATAAACTAATTTGAGATGTGGTGCTGGAGAAGGGTGCTAAGGATCCTGTGGAGAGCCAAAAAGACAAACCAATAGATCCTGCAACAGATCAAGCCTGAACTTTCCCTGGAAGCCAAGATGACAAAGCAGAGGATGTCATACTTTGGCCACATCATGAGAAGGCCTTGCTAATTAGAAAAGACAATAATGCTAGGAAAGGTAGAAGGCAAAAGAATGAAAGGAAGGCTCCCCACCAGATTGACAGACTCAATGAGGGAGGTCATAGGCCTGAATTTACAGGATCTGAGCAGAGTGGTTGATGGACAGAGGGTCTTGGAGATTGTCTAAGCCCAGGGTTGAGTTACAGTCAACTCAAGGGAAATTAACAACAACAAAAACAAAGCCTTCGACTTCACAAAAACAAAGCCCTTCAGATATCTGAAGATGTCTGTTATGCCACTTCTCAATCTTCTATTCTCCAAGTTGAACCTACAGACTTCCTCCAGCCATTCCTAACTGAGGTTGTTTTCCAGGTCTTTTATCACCTTGGCCACTCTCCCCTTGTCATGTTCTGGCTTGCTAATATCCTTCTTAAACTGTTTTACCCAGTTTAACTGGACATAGCACTATTAGGTTTCATATACTGATTCATGATGGTACTGAAATATCACACTATCTGCCAACTACCCTGTTCACAGGCTCCAATCCCTCAGTGTTTTTTAGGTTAAGCATCCCTACTCTGGAAATGTGACATCCAAAAATTTCCAAAAACTGAAAACTTTTGCTGCCACTCTTCTGCTTCCACCTTCAAAGCAGTAGTGGCCATGCTCCTGCTCATTCATATCTCAGAACCTTGTCTCTCTCCATCCTCACATCTCATACACAACACAAGTAGTGAACAAAGGAGATGTGAGGCTGGAGAGAGGTGCAAGGATCTGTGAAATGGCAGGATTTGCTCCGAGCTCTACGCTTGGATTCTTGCCATTTCACACATTCTCAGTTTCTCTCCAGCCATGTCTCCTGCATCTCTCTGCAGCCTTGCAAATACTGTATAGTATATACTACACTACTTGTGTTGATTATTGTGTATTATGCATATGGTAATACAGGTATTCCAAAATCTGGGGGGAAAAACCCCTCAAAAAAGAAACTCTTCTGGCCCCAAGCATTTTAGATAAAGGGTACTCAACCTGTACAGGTAGAGCATCTTCTTTCTTTCCTCCCAATAAAGCTTAGCAACCAGCCTCCATTCCTCTATCACTTCAAAGTAGATTGGAAGTGATAATGACATTTCTCCACATATGACATTAGGTGTGCAGGCAGGCAGGCAGAAAGTGTGTGAATGTGTGTGTATGTGGGGTCAACTCTATTAAGCAGATGAACCAATTATCCATTGGCCAGACTTAACTTGGGTGTTGAAATGTCAGAATGAAATGTTCCCAAATAACTCTTTGTTTACCAGTTCTTGGTTTGCTCCAAACTTTTAACTTTGCTACTCACAATGCCTTGCTAATATGCTGACCTATGGTGTGCATGCTTTTGTTGAACCTTGACTCAAGCTCCTTTCACACTGCTTCACACTGATAGCACTTTAGCTTTCATGGCTTCATCCTGTGAAATTTTATGATCTGTAGCCTGGAGAGCCCTAGAGCAGTGGTTCTTAACCTGTGATCTGCAAACCTCTAGGTAGCTGTGATGTTCTTACAAGGGGTCCATGAAGGTTTGAAGAAATGTTCTAAGCTCTTACAGTTAAAACAGAAAGAAAGAATAAATGGGAGGGAGGGAGGGAGACAGAAGGATGGACAGTCATACATTCATCTCAAAGAGCAGGAGTCTTTTGCCAGTGATAAGACATTACTTGTACAAAGCTTCATTAAAACATCTCAAACTGTTCAAAAGTTTTTGGAAAATAAACGTTTATTTGAATGACGTTTTTGAAGAAAAAAGATGGATAGACAGACAGACAATCGCATACCAGCCGTAATGAATAGATTTCCTCTGGAGATCATAGGCATTCTCCACAACTAATGTTGTTAATATATGTTCAGATATGTGTGCTTTAAGTATTTAACCCTTCTCTCCAAATTTGAAGAAACTTAATCAGCTACTTTAAATAAATATTTGATGCACTTCAGGGTTTAAAATTTTGAGTTACAGTCAGTCTTGGAGGCCTGTGGTGACAAAAGATATTTAAAGGGGGATCAATGGTAAAGAAAAGGTAAAGAACTGTTGCCCTAGAGCTCTCTAGCAGACTGTGCTTAAAAGGACAAGGGAGAGATGAATTTTCTGTTCCTGAAAACAACCTAGCAGAGGCTGCCCTGGAGACATATTATGCCTACTTTGCATTTTTAAGTATGTAAAACGTGTTTTGAAAAATCTGAATAGGTCTAGAGGGAAATTTTGTTCCAGGAAGGGACATTTTTGAGCACACAGAGTGAACACAGATGAGGCACATTTATAAACATCCAACAGCGGCAATATCAAGCCAACTCCCAGGTTGACTAGATGAGGACCATTTTCCTCCACAATATGTTGCTCCCATCTTGTTCATGGGTCTTCTTCCCTATTCTTATCCTCCCCACAACCCCACTTTGCACCCCTGTTAAGCCTTTGAAGTATTCCCATTCTTTGGCGAGACTTAACAGGCTCTGACAATCTGAGCTAATCTCATTCCCACACTGGTAGGAATCTAAAACTAACATCCCCAGAATGAGGTAATGGCACTTGAATCAACAAACTCAGCACTAAACAGATGTAATATTGGGGAAGGAGGCAGAAGGAGGCAGGGGGGAAAGAAGGAATTGCTCCCCTCCCAGATTGGCTGTAAATTTAACCCAATTCGTATGGGACCTGGAGACTGACTTCAGTTGCTGAGTTTTGCTCAAGTTTAAAGTCTAGAATTTTGTTCAGGTTTGGCAGTTTAAAGGTAAAGTTTGGAAGTTTATAAGTCCAAGAACACCCCTCCACAGGGATGTTTTCACAGACTTAAAAGGTGGACATAAATGTTCTTCCAGTAAAACACACATCAAAGCAGCAGGACTGTGGCGTGGTGGTGGATTATTTGTAAGTGAGAAACAGCAGGTGGAAGGAGAAATGCTTAACCTTTCTCCTTGACCCAGATTTTCTCCCCCATTTCTTTCCTCTCCTCAACCAGTCTTATCGCTGGTTTCTGAGAAGCAGCAGCATACAAAATATCCTGGAAAACAAGTCAGGTCAAGGAAAGGGAAGGCACAGATGAGGCAGCTTTGAAAGGATGAATAATATATTTGCAACAGGTGTTGAAAATGTCATTGGAGATACTCTCAAGGAGATGCTGCCGTGCAGAGGGACATGAAACAAAATAAAGAGGTGCCTTTTTGCCAGAGAACTGGATGAGATTCAAGGTGACTTTCACACTATACAATTAACGCATTTTGATACCGCTTTTACTGCCATGGTTCTGTCTTGCACAAGATTACTTTAGTTAAGAAATTCAAGTTTCACTAGTGAACCAGAAAATTTCATTCAGAAACCAAAGATGTTTCCAGCAGACATGTGTTGTCAAGACTGAAAAGCTATTGTTAAAACAATATAATTAAGGCACACAATAATTCAAATTTTGAGTGGACTGACACTCTAGTTGCCCAGAAATCTTATTTTCTCTCTTTCCTAGGGTCTTCCTTCCTTTCACCTCATACCATTTGTTCCCATACAAATGACCTTAAGACTTCCGTCCCTTTCCCATGTGTTTGTTAGACCCCTGAGGAATGTGAGCGACAGCCTTAGCAATTCACTTATGATTATGTTTCCCATCATCCAGTATTAGTACAATATAACATGTTAGAAGCAAACAAAGCTGATATCCATTAACTACAGTAGACAAGCTGAAAGACTCAGCTCTTACAGGCTCCATCCTATGGAATCATGGGAGTTGTAGTTGCATGAGGTTTTTATAAGTCTCTGCCAGAGAGCTCTGATGCCTCACCGAACTGCAAATTCCAGAATTCCATATGATGCAGGCATAGCAGTTGGTGGTATCAAAGTGCTATAATTATGAAGTGTGAAAGAGACCAAGATCATTTCTTTTTACCTCCTTCATCAATTATACATCTGCATGGCTTCACATGAATTTGGGTGACTTTCAGCTGCTGCCTGTATGGGATTGAATGCCTTCAGGACCTTATTGTTTGCTGAGAAACACCACAAAAAGGATAGAACCACATGGCTTATGTTATGATATCCACTCCTCTCGGCAGGCCTGGGATGAGGGCAGGTGTGTTATTGCAGTTGTAGTAATAATGATGGGAACCAGTGCAAAACATCTCTGGTGGATCTCATCAGGATCTATTTTAGAAAAGCCATTACTGCTCATCATCACTAGCATTTCAGATTGCAATTATAACCCTATGAAAATCAGAGCTGCAGACTTCCTGACTTGGCTGCCAGAATGATATCACAGCTGCTGTAGCTGTAAATAGGTAGGAGAGATGAAAGAAACGAACAAGCCAGATTCACACACTTGGGTCTCAGTTTAGTGAGGATGCAGCTCTAAACTTGAAGCATCATTTTTTTTAAAAAGTAACAGGCTAGCATTAGCTACAGCATTTTAAAGCAGTAACTAGCTACAGTACTTGTATAAAGCAGACAATGAAAACACTGAAACAGTTCAAGATTTTCTATACCTTGGGCTCAGTCATTAATCAGAACAGAGCCTGCAGTCAAGAAACCAGAAGAAGACCAGGGTGGGCCTACACTGGTCAGAATACTCCAGGCTTCTTCTGGAGTATTCTGGCCCTGAAGCTGCCCTGCATTCCTGTTTAAGTCACTAACACAATGCCTGCGCCTATTTTTTAAACAGTGCCACAAAAACAACAGTAGAGGAAAAGGTGAGAGGAAGAAGGGATTTAGAAGCACCAGTGAGATTAACTGATATGTTTCGACATAAACTTTCTGGGACAAGAATCCCCCAAAAGCCTAGGTTGAAATCAGTTTCAAAGGCTGCACCTACATTGCAGAATTAATGAAGTTTGGCAGTACTTTCACTGCCATGGCTCAATGGCATTCTCTGCCAGAGAGCTCTAGTACTGCAACAAACTACAAATCTTGGGATTCTCTCCATCGAACATTATATGGCTGTGGAGTGGAGGTTGCCGCAGCTAAAAGGTGAATCCTAGAGGGAGTTAAAGAGGAGATGCATTATACTTCTGCCAATGCAGGACTTTACAATACATCTCCCAACTCAGGATCTGCATGCTATAGACAACCTTGTTATTTTAGGAAGTTAAAGCACAGAACTACTGGTACCACAGTTGGGCATGTTCAGCTTCCAAGACCTGAACTGAGGCATGAAAGAGGCACTGTTACTTCTAACACATTATAGCTGAAGTATTATTGTTACTCACAATACAATTTCCCCAACCTTTGATGCAGGTCTTCAAAGTTGACTGGGTCTAATTATAATACCAATAGCCCCATGCATTAATTCTATATTCTTACTTGAATTGTAATAATGTATTGGGCATTGCTTCAAGCTCTTTGCTGAGAGATGATTTATGCACAACAAAC